>NW_004949150.1:2018080-2022253 GCF_000317375.1 Microtus ochrogaster | reverse complement strand
AAAAAAAAAAAAAAAAGAGTGCACACAGTGTGTAGGTTTTAATATAATGACAAACCTACTGAAAACGGGTCTGCGAGAGGTTCAGATTTCAGAAGCAACAAAAATTTGCCTCTCCAAATGAGAAAACTATCATCTCATAGATGGTGGGACAAATGCCATTCATTCTCTGGACAGACGATGCTGCTGGAACTAAATTTTGACCCTGGTGTGTCTTGTTTTTAAACAGTGGTCTAGTAAGTTCGAGAGCTGCTGTGAAGAAACACCCATACCGATGGATACACAGTAACAGGAGCAACAAGATGATCAATCTCTTACTGAGTGTTTGGCATATAACTTCAATATTCATTTCTTTTAACTGAAAGATAGAGTACATCACCATTAGTTTTCTTTGGAGAAAACAGATTAAGAGGGTATGCAACCTGTCCAAAGGTCCTTTCAAACTGGTAAAAAAATCCCATGCACGTAACCAACACCCTTCAGGAAGCATGCTGTCTCTGGTACTGTACCTCAGGCTTTCACGACTCTGCTCTGATTGTAGAGCCCTGCCGTGCTGGAGGGGCAGGTTGACAATATCCATTATCATATACTTCCTGGGCTGAAGACTCAGAGGCACAAGCATTTTCATAGTGGCGGCATCCCTGGGGATATGGACAATCTGTAGAGTCTGGGGCTGAGCCTCTGCAGGCTAGCGCTCCGTAACTAGTCCAGTGTGGTTAAGCTCCTAAGTTGCTGAGCCTGGATTCAGTATCTGTGAAATGAATGATGTGGTGCTTTTCCTTTTAACTCTAAAATTGTCTAAAACAGCTGGTGAGGAAGAGTATTTTAATTCACCCAAAATTCTCTGTCCTTTTCATGATCATGCTCACAGAATCACAAATTCTTTCATTTTGTTTCTCATATGCTTCTTAAATATGGCATGTCTACATTTTATTTTATTTTATTTGAGTTACGAGACAGAGATTCTCTGTGTAGCTCTGGCTGTCCTGGAACTTGGTTTGTAGATTAGGCTATCCTCGAACTCAGGTTCGAGGCCTGCCTCTGCCTCCCAAGTTCTGGGATTAAAAGACTGTGCCATTACACGTGGCTGGCACATCTATTTTATCTGTATACCCACTGTGCCATTATGGGCTCCATAATCTCCTGAATAGATTGCTCTTGTGATCTCTAAGGGTTCTGACTTGACATTTATCCTCTGCAGATCCATGTTCTACCCATTTGCCAGGAGTCTCTATATCAAGCACCCACTTGACTCTTCCTCACCATGCACATCCTATAAAGCAGTGGTTCTCAACCTCCCTAAGGCTGTGACCTTCTAAAGGATTTCATCATGCTGTGGTGATCCCCCCACCATAAAATTATTTTCATTGCTACTTTATAACTGGAATTTTTCTACTGTTATGAATTGTAATTCAAATATCTTACATGCAGGATGGTCTTAGGCAGTTCCCATGAAAGGGTCACTCAGTCCCCATGGGGGCCACCATCCCACAGGTCGAGAAACATTGCTCTAAAGGATTATCATCTTCAGTGAGAAACAGCCCAAAGGTCTGCCTTCACTTACCTTCTGTGCTTCTCCAGCTCCCTGTTCTCCCCTTCCTCCTCCCTGTCTCACTTCCACCTCTCTACCTATTCTAACTATACTATATGCATTGTACAACCTTTTCCCTATCCTGGCTATTACTTGTTTTAAAATCCCCTCTCTCTTTTATGTGGTCAGTTATATATATTTTTTCATTTTATTCCTGAATTGGAGTCTTAATATATAACCTAAGCCAGCGTTGACTTTGTTAGACCCTGGTTTCAACCTTCCCGGTTCCGGGGCTATACCTAGATGTACACCTGTATGCTCAGCTTTCCCTGGTGAGTTTAAACTCATCAGTTCAGATATCATTCCCAGAAACTTTATTCTCTCCTCGGTAACCCCAGTCTCTCCTGAGCCTTTCTCTGCCTCAGA
The DNA here is from genome assembly GCF_000317375.1 of Microtus ochrogaster. Taxonomy (NCBI): domain Eukaryota; kingdom Metazoa; phylum Chordata; class Mammalia; order Rodentia; family Cricetidae; genus Microtus; species Microtus ochrogaster. The sequence continues at coordinate 2,020,299 of NW_004949150.1, read as the reverse complement.
GCCTCTCTAATTTAGCTGACCTGAAGTACTGTAATTAGATTCCTTATACATGCACTTCCTTACCATAGTCACTGACTTGAAGAAAGAAACTACTCCAAATTCGTCTCTGTCTTCCTAGTGCAATCGAGTAGACACATTGAATGTCAAAAAAGATTGTGCTACCACAACTGTCCTAAAAGGCCAGGAACCCTTTTCTTCTGGTGAACAATAGTGAGCACAGAGACCTGCAGCTGCTCCAGATGTAGATTTAGAGATGACTCTAAATGAGACACTTCCTTAAATAAATAAACACTTCCTGTAAGACTGGAGAAACACTGTGGGAGAGAGGGCAGAAAGAATGTAGGAGCCAGATACAGGAAGGGGAGGCATAAGATGCCATCTTCAGGCACGGTATAGTCACTGCAATCCTGAACTCACAGCGGCTGCAGTTAACCTGCACTGGAGCTGCACCTACACAGGATGCAGGTTAACCTATTAGCCATCAGTTATGGCGGAAGAGGGTGTCATGAGATCATATCCTTCTCTGTTTAACTATTGGAAACGGAAAGTTCTGGAAGAGGGGGAATCCTTGTCTTGGGTTTGGGGCCCACTGATGAGTGTACCAAGTTCCAGGGGAAAGTACTGAACTTACGGCTGAACCAACCCTTGACCAATCTCTGTGGGTCACCAGACAAAATAAAAAGACTCAGATGTGGGAAAAGGATTCGTAGGGATGGAAGGGTCTTGAGAGGGTGGGAGGTGAAGGTAATTTATTAGAATGCATCTTATTCATGTATGAAGATGTCAAGGAGCAAAGTAATTTTTAAAAACAGATTCCTATTTTGAACTTAGAAGCATTCATGACCTAAGTAAATACACTTAGTTTATGTCATGCTCTGAATATATGTTTACTGAATATTATAGTTATATATGCATATATATACACAAATACATACAATTAACTTACCAAAAATCACAGCTATTCTTCACCCTGAAAGGAACCAAACTTCAAACTGTGGGTATTTAAAGAAAGGACACGGGGCGGAAGAGATGGCTCAGTGGTTAAAAGCACACACTGATCTTGCAGAAGACCTAAGTTAAGTTCCCAGCACCAACACTACAATCTATTACCTCAGCTCCAAAATGGTCTCATGCCCTCTTCTGGCATCTGCAAGTGCCACCCACCCACACATGTAATTAAACCAAATCTTTAAAGAAAGGATAACATGAAATCCTTGTGGGAATTTATCATATTGCTATAGAACAATGACTCTCAACCTTTCTAATGCTGTGACCCTTTAATACAGTTCCTAATGGTGTGGTGATCTCAATTATAAAATTATTTTGTCACTACACCGTAACTGTAATTTTGCTACTGTTAGGAATCATAAAGTGACTGTCTGATCTGCACCCTCAAAGGGGCTGAGACCCACTGGTTGAGAACCACTGCTGTAGAGGCTTTGGTTTGAGTGTGGGTGATCTGCGTGTGCCTGTGGTTGAAGCTTGCAGCATGGGGAAGAATTAAGATTGGGGCAACGAAAGTTCTGCCCAGTGCACCCATTAGTGGTTCTTCCATGTTGTGTAAACTACTGTCCTCCATTGTCGAACTAAGCCCTTGATGGGAAGAGACCTATTTCATAAGAAAGCATAAGGGGTACAAAGACTTTCGCTGATACTGTGAGCGACCTTGCCTATAAATACTGATCCTCTATAATATATATTTATCATCCTTTTTATTATTAAGGACATTTAAAATGACAATTCGAAAAGCTTCAACTGCTGCCGTACTTGCGGCGTAAGAATTATGTTATGATGCTTTCTCTCACTGTCCAGCGCACGTCACATTGCGTGTCTAGAAGCTTACGTTTTTATAATCTCTTGCAGAAATCCAATCTGTGTTTCCAAAAGTTGGGAGCCTTGGTGGAAGAACAGACATCACCATTACAGGAGATTTCTTTGACTCTTCTGCCCAGGTTACCATTGCAGGTAATTATGTTAAAATGGATGTAAATGGTTCAGTTTTAAATGCTATAGGAGTTTCTATCTCTAATGACCCAGGACTGTGAAGGGAAGCTTTCTTACATTTTTTTAAATTTATTTATTAAAGATTTCTATCTCTTCCCCACCACTGCCTCCCATTTCCCTCCCCCTCCCCCAAACAAGTCCCCCTCCCTCGTCAGCCCAAAGAGCAATCAGGGTTCCCTGCCCTGTGGGAAGTCCAAGGACCACCCACCTCCATC
>NW_004949150.1:2011653-2017786 GCF_000317375.1 Microtus ochrogaster | reverse complement strand
ATGTGTATCTGCAGGTGTATTTACGAACTTTACAAATTCTCCTTAGGCATCCCATGTGACATTAGACGTGTGTCTCCCAGGAAGATTGAATGTACTACTAGGGCTCCAGGAAGAGGAGCAAGGCTCACGGCTCCTCAGGCTGGTAAGGAAGTAACCCGGCTGCTCAGTGATCTCTCCACTATTATGCTTTGTCCCAACAATCTGGAGAGTAGAGGGAAACATGTTGACTGGATCCCTAATGCCGTGGCGAAGCCTTTCATATCAGGGACTATCTCAGATTCATTGAGTTGCAAATGGCACTAGATTCCTAGCCCTAGCCATATGTCTAAACAATAGTCTCCAGGCAGAATAGAACTGCCATCAAGACACGGCAGCTCTTGGACGGAATCCCCAAACTGACGCTCTGCATTTGGTAGGAAGGGTGTATGTGTATTGGCCGAGGAGACAGGAGCAGTGGAGCATGCTCTTTTGTGCTCCTAGCAGCAGCAGTAGGTAGGTCAGTGAGTAGGGCATGCTGGGGTATATCTAAATGCTGTTTATTTCCCCTGTGGGCCTTTGCCCGCTGATATTACAGATGGGGATATGCGGTGACATGGCCACCAGCATCTTCCTCCAATAGACAGAAATGGAGGAGGCAAGGCAGCAGGTTCCACCTGTCCTTCTTAGTATGAAGCGCCCATATTTTAGCATTAGAGACTCTAGTGTAGTTAAGCATAAGGAAGGTTGGCAAGTTGCTTTGCAGAGAACGACAGTTCGATGCTGTGCATAAGGCACTGACCTAATGCTTAAAGATGTAGTGAGCCAATTCCAAAGGCTCGGCACCTGTAAGCAAAGCTGCCCTGCAGGAGCAAAACCTTTCTAAAGACGGGCCTTTGCTGTGTGGAGACACATAGAATGCTCTGGCTGGAGAATTCTGCAGCACCCAGATCCCCAATGTTTACTTGAGGAGAGCTCCCATCCCAGGAGACAAAGGTACTGAAACAAAAAATACAAAGAAAGTGTTTCCTGCAGCAGGAAGCAGGAGCCAGTTCCCTTGTTGAGCGTTTGTTGCTTAAGCTGCTCCAGCCGTGGTAAGATCTTTTCCGGAAAGCAGCTGTTTGAGTTAGTGATGTCCTTTATGAAAGCTTTTGAGGTTTGTCCCATGGAAGTGGGGCAAAACTCCACACAAAGTGGTACTGCTCCAACATGCCTGCTTCTTGTCCTCAGAAGACAGGATGACATTAGCATCTATTGAGTAGACATCAGGGATGCAGCCCATCCTGCAGTGTACAGCACAGTCCAGCAACAGAGCTGCCCAGAGTAAAATAGCAATAGTGTGGAGGATGAGAATCCCAAAGTTACAGAAACATTGTTAACATGCTCCTAAGTCTCTGCTTTTCCCTTATTTACTGTTTATCTTTGGGCTCAATGAGGAGCAACATTGGTAGTTTATAATAATAGTTATCATGGATATCCTTTATTGAGTCCTCACTCTCTCTCCACATCTTTTCAGCTGTTGTATATTGTTTCTAGTTCTTATTGACCCTGTTTTGATGTATGAGTGAACGGGGACCCAGGGCATTGAAAAACGCTCCTAAACTTCATACCTAGTAAAGGGTGGAGCAAGAATCTGAATGATCAATCAAGGTGACCATCCAATATTGATCAAAATTAGTTTCCAGTATCAATGCCCATATGCCTTTTGACTTAAGATTTTCTTAATATAAAGTGCACATTAATAAGTACAGCATCATTTAAATGCCACATAATTAAATTGTGCCACTGATTGGCTTTGTGTGCAGGTCAATAAATTGAAATCATGATACTTGAAAATTTTAAGGGTTGGCAATTTTTCTAGGAAAAGGGAATTTTATGGAATAGAATTTGCAGGCTGAATCAGGGCTTTAAGGACACCGAAGGTCATGTCCAATTTCAGAAGTCACAAAATCAGCCCACACCACAGCTTATTATTGCACAGATCACATCTTCTGAACAACAGCATTTTTCCTTCATGTCCTCTCCAGGACTTGGCTTTCTTTTGTGGCATGGCTGCTGAAAGGCTCCCTAGTCTCCTCTGTCCTCTTTAATGTTTAATCTCTCATTAAGTTCTCTTTCCAAGAGACTAAATTTTACTGGGGGAGTATCTATCTGTCTGTCTATCTATCTATCTATCTATCTATCTATCTATCTATCTATCTATCTATCTATCTATCTATCTATCTATCTATCATCTTCTTTCCAGAAACTTCCTAGTATCTACAGACTCTCTCTTAGGACTCTCCCATCTTGGTTTTCTGGCGATTCACCTTCATAAATAACACCCATAGTGCTTTTTACTCTGTAATTTAAGAAGGATCCTTGTGAGGAGAAACACCACTTGGTTTTGGGGTGTACGTGTCTTACAGGCAATAGAGGACTTCTTTTTGAAGTTGGAGATTCTGTGGAGGATGTAGAGCTGAACAAAGCCACCCCAGGGTACAAGTGGCAGATAGTCCCCAATGCCAGTTCTCCATCTGGATTTTGGTCAAAGGAAGGGCAAATTTTCAGGTATGTTGCAGATAAAGTGGGAATCCATATCAAAAGTCTATCGACTAACTCAGGCAAGCTAGGACACAGGGAATGGTGCAGTGATATTTCTAGGGGATCGTTTGTCACACAAGCCAGTAACAACTGGGGTGTTTTGACAGTGTTCTCAGCCAGTGTTGGTCATTCTGGTGATCGTAAGACCTTTTGTAGCTCTACAGTCAAATATCGACCAATGTGTAAAACCCATATTTCCTGTAGCTCTAAATCTGCTTTGGAGATAAGTGGTCTTCTCAGTGAGCCTCCACATCATCCTGTGCTGTGGCCATGACCTCCTGAGAATTGTAAACTGCAAAGGGATTTGTGGATGACAAACTGAGACCGTGCAGGTGTGATTGCTTTCTCTAGACTCATCAGAATAATCATAAGGTTTAAGAGTCAGTTTTTTCCCTTGTCATTTCCATAATGAGCAAAGCACAAGGACTGCTGTATGTTGGCTCAGTGGCCCAGGCCTTGTTTGCTTTCACCTGACTCTCTGTTCCTCTGTGTTCCAGAGCACGACTCAGCGGGTTCTTTGTGGCTCCGGAGACAAACAATTACACCTTCTGGATCCAGGCAGATAGCCCAGCTTCCTTGTATTTCAGTTGCTCAGAGGAGCCAAGGACTAAGGTACTCACCCTCCTCTGGGTGGCCTTTCCTTTGTTCATGGCCCTTTGCCCTTGAAAGAAGAAAGGATCAGAGAGAAAGATTTTCTGTTCTATAGTTGTAAGACATCACTGAAAAGCAATTTGGAGGACCTAGCATTATGCTACATTTTACAATCTCGCTTATTATTTTTATCTCTGTGAAATATGCACAATTCCAATTGGCGTTGAAGGATTGTATGGCCTGTTTGGGACCACTTGAATAATAAGAGAAGTATCCACCGATCAAAATCCGATTGGTTTGACTCTCTAATTCAACCCATGCCTTTTCCACTATATTTGGGTTAGCATCATGTAGGAAGCTTTTTTTTTTTTTTTACCAGCCTTGTACTGTTGCCAGAGGTTTCTGTCCCATTCAGTCCCAAAGACACACACAGAGGCTTATGTTAACTATAAACTGGTTGGCCTATTAGCTCAGTCTGCTTATCAACTCATATAACTTACAGTAACCCATAATTCTTGTCTGTGTTAACCACGTGGCTTGGTAGCTTTTATCAGCGAGGCCTTCTCATCTTGCTTCCTCTATGTCTGGATGAGGACTGCAGTTGGAGCCTTTTCTCTCCCCAGAATTCTTCAGTTCTGAATGTCCCACCTATACTTCCTGCCTGGCTACTGGCCAATCAGCAGTTTCTTAAAGCAACACAAGTGACAAGTCTTTACAGGATACAAGACCATTGTCCCACAGCATTGTACTTTTAGAAATCAGCCAACATCCACTTGTGCCTTTGACAAAGACTCATGATGCTCTTAGTATGCTCTCTGAAATCCATTTGCTGGTTGGAGAAAGACACGGGTTTTGATGAGCTGGAGCCATTCTAGGTCTTTCACGCATTTAATGTTATCTTTCCATCGCATCATACAGACATAGGGTGTGAGGGCAGGGGCTGCTCCTAAACACATAGCCACAGGGCCAAAGTCAATGGGCTAAGTTGTAGGAAAAGTGCGGACCACTTGAAAATGTCACGTCGGTAGGTTTTGAGATGCTCATTGTCTGAGAACAAAGATGCGTGGAAGAGTCACAGTGTTGAACGTGACTGGCTATTCGGGCACAGGTAGAAGTGGCCTCTGTTGGAGTTGGCACCGCTGATTGGTTCGACTCTTGGGAGCGGAACGGGAATGAAGGAAACTGGCAACAGAAGACGACTAAGCTAGAGCTACGGGGCAGTGCCAAGTACTACTTGGAAGCAGAGCAGCTTGGGATCGCCCCCAGCAGGGGGATGAGAATTGGGGTCCAGATCCACAACACCTGGCTGAATCCTGATGTGGTCAACACATACCTTCTGGAGAAACACCAGATCCGAGCCCGAGCCCAGAGACTTCCAGAAATACAGGTCTGTGTGTCATGAAAATAAGGCATGGGTAGAGAGGAGTCTTCCTCAGTAGAAGGGCAGCTGGCTGAAAGTAAGAAAGCCTGAGATGCATTTACAGATACAGGATATAGGGTCATAAATTTTAAAATTATTTTCTTGTTTTGATTTTTAAACATTATTTTTTGTTTATGTGTATATATTGATTTATTTCTGAAATATTTAAATTCTTGGTAAGTCTTTAATTTTTTTTAGATTTATTTTATGTATGATTATTTTGCCTGAATATATGTCTGTTTACCATATGTGTGCTTGGTGTCTGTGTAGGACAGAAGAGGGTGTGGGTTTCCCTGGAACTGGAGACTGTAGTTATAGACAGTTGTGAACCACCACATGGGGATCGGGATGGAACCCAGGTCCTCTGAATGAGTAGTCAGTGCTTAACTTTCCAGTCTCAGGTCTTTTCTTTGTTGAGAACTTATTCCTCCAACTGTAGATAAGGTCATTTACAAACACACATGTGTGTGTGTGCATACACACACACACACACACACACACACACACACACACACACACACACACACACACTCCACCACAGCTTTTTGACCCATTCTGAGCTTATTTACCGATGTGTTGTATTTTATTTGTCTAATCTGTCAAGATGTGCTCCACGTCTTTGCTGAGAAACTTCTATATACTTTCTGTTGTTGCCGTTTCTATGCAGAGGCGATCAATGTAGACCCCACTTTCTCCAGCTCCTAGTTTAATAGTGACACGGACATAAAGAACCACTGAGGAAAGTAGAGCAGTGCAAGTGATTCAGGAGTCCCATCTCAGGACGAAAGCATGACGCGCCCAGATGAGGACATCTGCTGGGAGCGGAGTAGACATGAAATGAGCTTTGCGAGAGAGTGGCGTGCCATGTGCTGGCTTCTGGCTCTCAGGCCTCTCATTCGAGGCCGCATTTGGAGGGAAGGTCCAAAGATGAGATGTGCTGTGGCCGCCTTTACATCACATCCTCTCGAAAGTGTAGTGTGCCGTGGCTACCTTTACATTACGTACTATTGGAAAAGCAACACACATAAATAGAAAATCCCTCATTCATGTCATTCCACAAAAAGTTTCATTTGATGGTGATGACACTGTTTTCCAGAGGTTTCTAGATCATGTATATTTAGAAATCTGAAACTAATAAAATGGAAATGGCATGTGGAAGAGCTGTGCTCTGTTCCTAGTCAAACCCTCTGACGCCGGACCCTACACATCAGTGAATTTTGTCTCTCAACTTTTCAGATGTTGAATGTGTCAGCTACAGGAAGCTTTTTTCTTGCTTGGAACAATGTGTCTAGCCAGCCAGTTCCTGCCAATGCTACAGCCCAACAGGTGAGAGTCTCCTTCCAATAATGAAGGTGAGCATGGAGTTTAAGGCCTGACGTTTGAAAGACTGCCCTTTTATTCATTTTAATAGGTCCAAACCACCATTGAGGAGCTGCTTGCAGTAAAATGCCATCTGGAACCCGTTTCAGCTCACATTCTGCTCCGACTTGGATTTGAGCAAGGTGTCTCCTGGGCTGACCAGCTCTGGTCCTCTTATCTATTACCGTTTTCCTCTTCTTTCTT
>NW_004949150.1:2008251-2011518 GCF_000317375.1 Microtus ochrogaster | reverse complement strand
CACCTCTTTACAGATGGTTGTGAGCCACCATGTGGTTGCTGGGAATTGAACTCAGGACCTTTGGAAGAGCAGGCAATGCTCTTAACCACCAAGCCATCTCTCCAGCCCCCCTCTTCTTTCTTAAAACATAGGAACAATCCCTGTTTCCTGCCCAGAGTGTTAGTAGAGTCAGATAGAAGCAGGACCCTGGGTCTGGATGGAGGGACCACTAGAGTAGCTGTGCATGCAGGAGGAGATGGTTGGGATACATGCCAGTCTAAGCATCTTCTGGGTAGTTCAGTGGAGAGAAACACTGTCCAGAGAGTTTCTTCTAAACGTAGAGAGTAGACATGGCAATGGTAACTTTAAAAAAAATCTTGTTTAGTTCAAACTCAAAATTCCTGTCAATGGTTTTGTGTGTGTGTGCTGATGGAGGTCAAACTGCAAAGCACTGCAGGTGCCCTGCAGGAGCTCTTCAGACGAGCCATACTAACGTCCTTTTAATTAAAGAAAAAAAATGAGACAAGTTCTCACTAAGTTGTTTAGATCAGCCTTGAACTTGTGACACCTCTGATTCCCAAGTAGCTGGGACTGCAAGCATGCACCACCACTTCCAGCTCATACAAGAGAATTAGTATAAAATAATGTAGGCAAGAAATTCTATCTAGGCACATAGAGAAAATGGTATTATTATTCCATGTTCTGCAGTAGCCAGAAAGGACTTCTCATAGCTAGAACCTTCCAATTGGAGGGTGCTAGACCTATGGGCTCTTCTCATCTCTCCATAGGCTGAGAGGCTGATGTTACTGTTTTTATTTTATACACATATTGTCTTGTTTCATGGTTATGCCTATGTTCCTATTTATTCGGATTATATACAGGCCTAGAAGGTTCCAGCTCTGATGGGGTCCTCACCAGTTCAACTGAGCCCTTCTGTGGCAGATTCAGCCTTGGTCAACTTCAACACCTCATCCTTTACCCTTCTCCTGACAAAAATGGCTATCAGGGGGATCAGTACCCGTATGTGAGTATCTACCTTCATGTTTCTGGACTTGGCAGGTTGGAAGGAGCTGGCATTATTTTCTGGGTTTGACACTAACATGACAGACACACAAGGAAATGATATAATTTTCCCGGTGCATTTCAAGCTGAAATTTAACATTTCTTAGCGGCTTCTCTAAGCCCCTACTTGTTGTAACCTAAGAACGTTACTGTTAGCAACAAGACCTATGGACATTTTTATTTATTTAAATATTTTATTTGCTCTCTACTCTTGAGAAATAGTGCAAATCTTGCAGACAGACTCTGGTTTTGAACACTGATTCACATCTGTGTGTTCTTAATATTTTAAGTATGACATGTCTTAATTGACTCATCTCTGAAACAGTTAATGTGGTCCAGCGCTCAGGAATAGGGTGAAGGTTAATATAGTAAGATGTTTTGCATCAGTGAGGACCCAGCTGTGGGTAGTTATTATTATCATTATTGCAATAATGTAAATAATTAATGGATCAGCTGATATACCTACTCCCCTTGTATTTACTTAAATTTTAAAGAATTTTATACATGAGTACTGACTGCATTTCCGTAAGTTTCACCCTACGTTTTCCTCTTCCAACTCTTGTGTTCCCCTATTCCCTCTTAAATTCATATTCTGTTCCTTTAACTATAACACACACACACACACACACACACACACACACACACACACACCCTGGGGATTAGAGCAGGAGGGCTAGTGCAGATTAAATGACTCACTGAAGGCCCACAGAGGCCTGGGTTAAAGCAGGGATTTTATGACTGACATACTTTAAAATCCTTATTGCTGAACACAGTGCTTAGACTTTGAAAATTCTCACATTGAATACCATTTCCATTTGACCTCAGAGAAAGCAGTTACTGTGTTATTTCCTGATTTGGCTTAGGGAGTAAAGAATAATGCTCTGTGCTTCCGGCTAGACTGAAAACCTGAGGAAGGCAGGACCTAGATTCATGTACAGCGTGCAGCAAGATCTGCAGAGGCAGACTCTTGTCACACGGTGTCTGAATCGCAGCTTCTGGCAGTGTTGAACTGAAGGGCATATTTGGTATCCACAGCTGTGCACTGCATACAGAAGCCACATAAACAGGACCCTGACGATGACTGTTTCTTTCGTATTTGGCTTCCAAAATGTCACAAAGAATACCACTTGTGACTGGAGTCTCACGGAACCTCACCCTGAGAGGTAGCTATGGTGGGGAGGTGTGGGTGGATTCTGCCTGTTGGGGGGGGGGTGGATTGCTGTCTTAGAGACTGTGGCCCACAGAGATACCGAGTATTTCATCTGGGTCTCAGATTCTAACTTGAGACTTTGAAATTATTGTGACCTGACAAAGCAGTTTTGACAAGAGATATGGTTATGAGTATAGAAGGAACCCGTCAGGACCCTGGCATCATTTTAGGGACAGAACTTTTAAGATGAGGAGAATTGAGACTCAGAGACTCCGCATTTCACAGAAGTGCATTCAGCAAGTGGTTCTATAATAAATTGAAGGCACCCTGGTCCATTGATCCTGTTCCCTGTCCAGACATTTCTCATTGCTCTGAAGTTATTTTAAAGCTCAATGAGTCGGTGATACAGGGATACCCAGGATGATTAGAGACTGGCATGTACTCTATCTATTCAAGATGCAAAATTGCATTGTTATTTGAAAGTGTTGCTGATACCTAGTGTCACTAATGAATGACTGACTTGAGATGTGACTCACCAGTGTTGTAGATGAAAGTAGTCTGACCCCAGGTGTGAGGGGCTGTCTGGTCCCAGTCTTAAGGAGGAGACCAGGAGACTTTACCCAGAGGCTCCTCCCGTTCTGCTTTGGCAGCTGGCAGTTCACTTGCATTAACCTCTGGGACACATGTGTGCGTCGCTCTGAGGATCTCCCATCTTCTCTGGCAAACACACCACTGCTGGTTCAGCGGATTGACATTCTTCCTGTGGCCCCGAAGGCAGACCTGCTCTATCTGGATGAAATTATTCTTGCAGATACAAGCATAACAGGTGATTGTCACATCTGCTGTTCTCTTGAGCCTGCCTGTCAAATGCCTGTCTCAAAGTTCCACACTAGATGTTGTTTTTCTTTTCTGAAGGAGAGAATGGGTGGCTCTCTCCTGCCTGCCATAGTTTGAAGGCAAATGGGGTTGGCCTTGTGCACATTTCCTTCTATGTCTAACCAACTAATTGCCCTTCCTTCCTTCCTTCCTTCCTTCCTTCCTTCCTTCCTTCCTTCCTTCCTTCCTTCCTTCCCTCC
>NW_004949150.1:1995877-2008151 GCF_000317375.1 Microtus ochrogaster | reverse complement strand
CTCTTTTGTTTATCTCACTATTTTATCTTGCTTTTTGTGCTTATACTATTATGCCTTCGCTTTACTACCGTCTGACTTTGAATATTTGTTTTTCTCCTCTGTAAAGCGATTGTAATAAAGAGCCAACATCAGCACTGAGCCATTGCTAATCATTTGCTCTGGCACACTTGGAAAATGATGCTGTTCAGACTCACGTTGAGACGACCGACTGAATTTGCTGGTGTCTGAGACAACTGGCCAGGAAACTTTTGTAGTCCCAAGTACCGCCCAGATGTTCAGAGGAGCCCGTATTTCACAGACTTAAACATATAGGAGACTCTAGATTAAATAACAGGTGCCGCTTCATTTCTCCTCTCTCCATTGCACGCCATTCTGCTCCTCCATACCCTGGAAACCAAGGACTTAATGCCTTTTCTTGCCACCTCACTTTTTACTGCAAGGCTTTGTCGACCTAGAATCATCTGGGGGAGAAAGATGACACATGGAGGGACGGGTGGGGACAAGAACGAAGACTGGGATAGGTGAAGCAGTGATCTTCCTTTGTCAGTTAGCTCTGATCCACCCTAAGTTTTAGTTAATGAAATGATGAGCTATATAATTGAACTCAGTCATCACAATTAACAATATGTGTGTCTGATCAATGTATTATGAACTTATTCTGCTTAATAGTCTATGGAAATTCTTTGTGTCTATTGTGGTAGCATTCATTATTTATGATTGTTGTTTTCATCATCATCATCATCATTATTATTTCATGTAATTCTCAAGAGCACCTGAGATAGTCCTGTTACCTCTGTTCTATGTATGAGAAAATCAGGCAATGAGGGGTTATTCTCAAAGCCTTTCTCTCTCCCAGTGCATACAACTGGGATATGGTGACAGATTGGAACCCAAAGTTTTCTAACACCATCTCTTTACAGAGCGCATGATCATATTGAGCAACTGCTCTGTGCCAGTGTTGCAGTAAGAACCGGGCATGCAGGGCCAGGCACTATGGCATATGCCTTTAAACTCAACACTGGAGAGGGTGAGACAGGCAAACCTGTGTGAGTTCAAGGATAACCTGGTCGGCATAGTGAGTTCCAGGATATCCAGGGCTACACAGTGAGACCCTGTCTCAAAGCGAGCAAGCAAGCAAGCCAAAACAAACAAAAGTAAGCTAACACAAACAATAAAAGAAGTAGTCATGAAAAATAAATAAGACAAGGCTATCGCTGCCCTTGAACTCTTTGTAATCTGAACCGTAAGTAATGTTGAGGAAAAGCTGTGTTACCCAGTAGGAAGACACGGGATATTGAAATGTTCAGTGGTCATCAAAGTCAGCAGCCTTCCTGAATTACCTACCAGGAAAATTTCCATCCATCCCACATCCCTAGTGTTAGACACGAGAAAGCTGAGCATTGTGGAGCTTATGTTGGTTAGCAAAGTGGCTGTCAGAGGGAAGTGGGAAACCCTGGACTTGAACTAGCATCTTTCTGTACACATATCACTTCACCATGAATAAGCACTGGTTGTGAGAGCAGTTCTGGTTATGAGAGCCTAGTCCGTTCCTGAGGTCGATGGCATTCCTGGGGGGGGGGTTCTGTGTGTCACTAAGGTTTCCACAGGCTGTGGGAAAGAAGGGGTACCTGTCACCCACACATAGAGTGAAGGGGTGTTACAAGAGGTGTTTGGCTGGTGGGGGCTGGTTGATCGTTGCTACGGAGTTTATCCTCATGTTCATACGCTGCTGCATTTTCCTCTTGGTAATCAGTTGAATGTTGTCCTCCTGTGCCCTTCCCCCTGAGCTTCTCTGATGTAGTAGATGGGTAGGGATCTAGACTTCATGTATGCATGTGACTCATCATCTTCAGCCAGAATCTTCCACCTTACAAGCCTCCATCTTGAGTTATTTGGTACTAATTGGATCATTGGTCTCTAGTTTCTCAAGCTGATCCTGGAACAGCCCGTCCAGGTGGGAACCTGGTGGAGTCAGTCTCGGTGGTGGGATTCCCTCCAGTCTACAGCATAGCCTTCTGGTTGGCGGGCTGTGGTTCAGAGCTTCCTCTCATCACTGCACGGTAAGGAAGTGGTTTTCCTACACGGATGTCCTCAGTATCCACAGCTGGCTACTAAGCACACAGGTGCAGCTTTTATGGAGGTGGCGAAACTCTCTGCTGTACTGTTCAGAGCCATGGTCTTATCTCAAGTTATGATACACCAGACTCAGATGGAGGTTTGGTGTAGAGACAAATGGCTGGGACATGGTAGTTTGGGGTCAGAAAATTTGAATTTTCTACGACCTAATGGTGCTGACTCAGCTGAGAGCTACATGTAGGAGCCCATTTCCATTGAATTTGTTTTTAGATGGTTTGTTATGTTTCTCAGAGTAAACACTGTTTTCCATTTATTCCCCTAATTGCAGTCCCGGTATATTGATCTTGTTGGAATTCCTTCAGTTTTAAGGAACAAAAACAGGCATTTCTGAGAACTCACCAGCAGATGGCACTAGAGCACCACAAGCGTGGCTACATAGTTGTGACTTATTTCTGAGGGTAATTTACAGCGCAGAGACTAAAGATCAGCCTCCTTGAAGTCCAGGGACCACATGTATGTTACCCTTTTAAATTCACTTAAACTCTGCAGGATCAACAGAACTGAAATGCTCTGTCTTGTACGTGCACTGCATATACACGTGTGTGTACACATGTACACCATATACACACACATACACAAAATAGTGCCATATCGGATGGCTCTCAGCTATTAACTATGAAATGATAAAAGCCAGTTTGAGTTACTGTGTACAGTACACTCAGAGGGCTCCTGATGTCACCTTCCTCTCTGACTTTACCTCAAGTCCCCGGGCTCCTCTGGAAGCCTGTGACCACGCTGGAAAAAGAGGACGGTTCTGTCTGGAACACGCCTTTCAAAGAACACCAATCCCATTCATGATCGAAAGACCTCCTCAAAGGTTTAACGTCCTTAAGCCATGTCCTTGGGGCTCGGATTTCAACAAGTGACTTCTGTCTTTGTGAGGGGACACAACTGGTCAACTCATGGCAGCGATTGGACAGCTTACAACCCCAGTTCATGCCACAGTTATTTGGGTCATTTGTTTATCAAAAGAAGGGCTGCGCTGGCACTGGGTCTATATATAAGAAGTTAGTGAGGCGGGGTAGATGCTCCAGCAGGAGGTGCTGGGGAGACACTGAGGGACCAGGGCACACTGACCCCAGAGTATGCAAATGAGGCTCTAGAGAGCCATCTCTTCTCTGAACCAGAAATGGAGGTGGCAGAATTGCTTGTTGCTCTGGACCCCTGTGTTCATAGGACCAATGTTGGTAGCATGTTCTTAAGGAGCCTTCTGTTTATACCACACTGTTCCTGCTATGGTGGGAAAAGGGCATCCAGTAGCTGGGAGGTCGAACTCAAAGCATAGAAGCATGGGAGTAAAACAGTCTTTGTAAAGAGCTGGGTTTTGTCGACATCACACATCCTAACGACTGTGGTGGCTAACACTTTGCTTTTGATGTGCTGCAGCTACGTGCCCGCTGAGGGGACAGGAGAAGGATCTGAACTGACTGAGGTGACAGCACAGAGACTCCAGAGGACAAGCCCACCCTTAGGAGGACACTTCTTCCTCCAACTCTTTGATACAGTGATACCTGGTAAGGGGCTATCAGGGTATGGTGGCGGAAGTCACAAAATAATCCCACACTAGTGTAGAATTATGAATAACAAAGGGTTATTTATTTAGGGGAGACTTACAGTTCACTGTCCTAGATAACAGTCCTCTGCACGAATGGGGAATAGGAACAGAGTCTAGTATCTGGAAGTGAGAAACAAGAGAGCGAGCACACGCTCTGCAGCTGCATTTATAGTATAAGAGACCACGCCCAAGTGTGCTGTTATCTTAGAGACTATTGGCTGGAGGTCCGGAATGTGCTCACACAGAAAGGGTACAATGATTCTCATGTCCATGCTGGGGATTCATAAGGTAAACATCAGACTGGGAGTTCCACAGTTAAGGTGACAGGTCCGAAATGACTGTTTTAAGATTACAGACCTGAGAAGGGATGGACTGTTCAGTCCCAGCCTTTTCAATTTGTAGATGAGGAAAGTGAACGAATTGGCTTCCCGAGGCTGTGGTAATGAATTATCACAACTTGGAGACTTAGAGCTACGGAGGTTTTTTTCTTAGTTCTGGAGTCTGAAGCCCCACGTGAAGGTGTGAGTAGGGCCCCAACTGTCTGTGCCCTCGGGGATAATGTGTTGGTTGTCCTCTTTAGCTTCGGCTGATGCTGCCAATCCTCAAGTGAAGCTGCGATGCTTTATCCTGTGCCTGTGGTCATGGCCTGTTTTTCCTTTGTCTCAAAACTTCCTCTGCCTTGCTCTTGAAGGATCCACAAGAATTTACTGCACGATTCATGATAAACTCTTCCTCTCACTTCCTCAACTTGGCCATGTCTTCTGTCACATGAGATAACATTTATTCTTTGGCCTTGCAAAGGGTTAAGAGGACACTGTCATATCGCTTTTTTATTCTGGGGGTTGGGATTCAGCCAGCCACACTGAAGCTTCCCTGAAGTTCTTAAAAATAATCGATGACAGGGTCTAGATGTGAACCTGGGTATTTCAGGTTCAAATTCATCTTCTCTCTGAAATTTCATAGGCCAAAGCTCCTTATACCAGTGTCATCAGAGTTAAATGTAGTGGCAATTATTTTGCTATTAAGAATTTTAGCAGTCACCTAAGTTTGAGATTATGGACACAATTAGCACAGTGCTTTAAGAGCTTCGATAATATAGACTTTTAACAAAGCACAGAATATGAGAAGAGATAGCAATATTGTTCAATAATCTTATTGATAAAAACTGGCAGAAGTGCGTGGCTTCAGAAGCGAGGCTCAGAAGCATTTAGGAAAGCTGTAAGCATAGGTGATACATGCTTCCCAAATCTTTTTTTTTTTTTCCTGAGAAAGGCTCTTCCTGGGTGAGAGGCACATAGGGCCATTTTGACTATAATGGGATAGCATAGAAAAAGCTGAAGACACCTTGGTTATTGGAGCCTGGTAAATGGGCCAGTGTCCACAGCGCCTTTGTCTCTATGGTACGAACCACCTTTCCTGCTATTAGATGCAACCTGATGCTTGTCACATTACTGCCGGCAGAGTCACCGAGGGAAGCCAGCCTTAGCCCAACTTTTTGAAATGAGTACAGACCTCCAATTATGTGAAAATGCAGAGCAATGCTTTTTAATCATGGGACTGCTGTTGGCCTTGTGGAAACACAGTGGCACTTTATTAACCCTTCAGGGCAGCGTGGCATTCAAGAGGAAGGCTCTGGAGCAGGTGGACGGCAGCCTGAATTTTAATCCAAACCTGCCTCCCTGGCTTGGCAAGCTTTTGAATACCGTTAGGGTTCATTTTCTTCATCCCTCAGGTAGGCACGGAGGTGCCCCAAATGGCCCACCTCGCGGTGCTGTTGGGACCAGCTAATGAAATGGAAACTTTGGGTAAAGTGTAAAGCACAGAGATTTGTTATTTCTCAGTGGGGATGCGGAGCGGGGAAGCAGGTGGCTGGGCTTAGAGGAGATTCTAATAGAGAGAGCAAAGAGAAATGCCAACATTCCTCAGCTGTGTTGGCTATGTTTTATGGGTGTCAGCTGCTGTACGCCGCCCCTACTCCCTGTGAAAGGTGGCCAAGATTTCTCTGTTTACAGGACCAGCTAAAATTTTCCAAGAAAAAGCCAACATTTAATTAGACTTTCAGCCATCACAAAGGTGTCTGGAGCGTGTGTGTTCAGTTGATAGCTGAGACCGTCTTGTCTGACATAGCACGGTCACTGTTTGCCATGTGATATATGACACTGAAGGAAGCATCTCAGTGTAAAACCAGGCACCTACTTCTGGGGAAAAATATGATCTTAAGTTGGGTAAAGGTGCTCTTGTGTTATATTTTGATTCTGAAAGTTTAGCGTGATCCTGGTGTTTATTTTCTTCTATCCACTGACATCATGTTTTCTGCAAACTCTTGGCTCGCAGATGTGCCAGTGCACATGTCTTCCAGACAGCTTCACAAGCTATTGCAGGACAATGCTGATGCGTCCACATCTGGATACCTCAATGTCAGTGACATCACTGTGACGAAGGAGCTAAACTCCTGCTATGAACATGTCTGGACTCTTTCTTGGACTACTCAGATTGGGGATTTGCCCAATTTTATCAGGGTAGGTATAACCAAACTTTTTTGTGGTATAGAGTTGATGGAGAAATTTTGTAAAGAAACATAGAATTATATGAATAAAAATGGATATAGATTATTATTATTGTTATTTGTTGTCATATTATAGCAAAGGGGTTTTATATCTTTCATCAGAAAGTTTCAACCTGAATTTTACATCTCAGATATCATCGTATTAAACCCAGTGCTTCCTTCCCTAACTTAAGGCAGAGAGAGGAGCTGCTGGTCAGTGTCCACCACATAGTTTTCCACAGCTGTTTGTGGATAATTCAAACAGATGTGATCGACTTGATCATCATGAGGCAGATGGCATGGCAGAAGGGAATTTAGAAAAGGATTTTCTGTCTTTGGATAATGACAAAAGCAGATGCTCTTGCATATGTAGTGTTTTAAAAAATAATCGAATGATCATCAAGAACTTGCTTATTATAAAATGAAGCCCAAGATGAAATTTTATCCAAGCTTTATGGCACTGTCAGATAAGTGATTTCTCAAGTGAAATCCTGGAGTGAGATGGAGGAAGAATGATAATATTTGTGCTGATCTCAAAGCACTATGTTCTTACATTTTATTTTAATATTTAGATTACAGCTAATATAAAAAGAGGCACATAGAAGCAAAATATCTCAAGACTTAACATTATTCTTATTATTTGAGTGTGTGTGCTTCTGCTTGACAACTCTTCTCACAAGCAGATAGCCCATGTTTACCTTTTATTAGCTACTTTTTATTTATTCTGTTAGGTTTCTAGACAAGGTTTCTCTGTTTAACAGCCCTAGGTGTCCTGGAACTAACTCTTAGACTAACATTCTTTATCAATTCAAGCTATGAGAGTCTTTCAAACAGAATGTGGAATAAAAACTCATTTGTTTCCCTCAAGATGAGATTTCTTTGCCATGAAAGAATTGATCAGAAATGTAACTATCTCAGGTCTCAGATCAAAATCTCACTGGAGTGAATCCTGCTGTAATTGCTCGTGTGGTATATGATGGTGGAGTTTTCCTTGGACCCATCTTCGGAGACATGTTGGCAACTGCCAACCAGCAAACTCAGGTGAGAGTGTTGGGCCACTGGCACCAAGCATATTTCAAGTTCTTCACTTGTTTGCATTGAAAGCCAAATGGTTCAACTTCTGTGACTCATTTTTCTTTCATTTGGATTGCTTCCACAGTGTTTCCAAAGTACTATGAAAACATAATTGCTTTGCAAGCAATCATGGTCTTTATAAATATTTATGCTATTATTGTGGTACAAAAAAAACAGAGGACCCATATAGCTAAATACGTATAACTAATTATTAAGTATCCAAACTGGGAATGATTAAATATAATTAGTATCTTTTAAAATTTATTATTATTATTTATTATTGTTGTTGTTGTTGTATATGTATGATGTGTGTGCAGGTTGGGGTAGGAGAGCATGTGACTGGGCATGCGTGTGGAGGCCAGAGGATAACTTTATGGAGTTGGTTCTTTCCTTTCATTTTACATGGGTTCCAAGGATTGAACTCAGGTTATCAGGGTTGGGTGGCAAGTGCCTTTATCAGTTGAGCCATCTTGCTGTTCCTGACCCTTATTTTTATCTTTTGAAAATAAATCATTACAAATAAGACTGACGGGCTCTTTGTTACCCATGCCGTTCAAGTATGCCCTTCCTCTTACAGAGAACTTACATAACGTGGCTGCCCACTTAAATCTAGCCCACTTAAAAAAATCCTACAGAATTGATCAAGTTGATCAAGTCTTATCTTTTATCCTCCCTCCCCAATTTTAAACATTATTTGAGGTAGCATTCAAACTGAGTTAGTATTCATTTAGTTCCACAGGAAAGGAGAGCTGTAGAGTCTGAACTTATCATCTAGGACAAAAACAACTTCAGACCAAATGTAGAAATACACTTTGGTCTGCAAGGAAGACAGAAGAACAGTGCCTAATAGTTTGTACCAGCGGGGGAAAAAGGTTGTTTTCATGATGTGCAGGCCTAGGCATAAAAATATCCAAGTTCATGAATTTACTTACCAGATGAAAGAGGACACATTTTAAAAACAATTTATCCTATTCAGTCATGTACAATATAGGTGTCTGGATGAGTCATAGAGCCTCGAAGTTCAAGGCGAGACTGGGAATCCCAAAAAGGGCACTAATTCAGAGAACTGTATATTAACGTATTTATTTGCACAAATGGATCTCAGTATTTCCACAACTTGGAGAAAATTTAATAAGTTTCGAGCCATTCATTTTTTTATAAGAACTTTCATTGAGAAAATAGAAAAAAAGGAGATGAGAATGTATGAATCATAAAGACATTTTAATTTAGGAAATGCTCACAAATCTTTTGTGACTGCCCTTGTGTTCCTTAAGTCCATACATTTTCTCTTAATTCTCTCACCTCCCTCCCTCAGGTGGCTGTGCAAGTGAATGACGTTCCAGCCCATTGTTCAGGCTCCTGCTCTTTCCAGTACCTGCAAGAGTCAACTCCCAGTGTGGATTATGTGCGGCATTCCCCTGGTAGGCTCTAGATATGAATCTTAGAATCAGTGATTTTTAGCAGAGGCCCTGTAGAGCATCATCATTTTCAGGAGATGTGGATGCAATGGAAGGTGCATGTTTGATCCATTCAGGGATGTCATTTCTTATTTAAATGTATGTGTGTGATTATTATTAGTCCTTCAGTCTGACCTTCCTTTCTATTATTATTGGGTGATTTACTTGTATGAAGTTATGGCATTTCCTTGCTAGTCCGAGGAAGCTGAAGGTGGGGATTGTAGACAGAATAATGAACGCAGATGTCTCAGCCATTAGTCGACTTCTCCAGTTTTGGGAGAGGAAGCCGAAAGAGAACAAGCATCTGGTGTTGGAGTGAGAGCTCTTGAATGGAGTGTCAGCACTGATTTGACGTTTGAATCCCCCGCCCCCCTTTTTTAGGATGTGACGTCAACCTACTGGTTTATTTGACTGGAACTGGTTTCCCTAGAGATGCCCAGTCCTTGCAGGTTACAGTGAACCAAACAAGATGTGAAGTTATCTTCTCAAATGAAACAGATGTGGTCTGTGAGCTGGACCTGCTACCAGTTGGAGTGCATCGGATTTTGATGCTGGTGAGACATTCAGGGCTTGCTGTTAATGCCAGTGGCGAAGGCCTTTTCCTGTATGTGGAACCCAGGCTGGTTGCTGTGGAGCCTGCTACGGTTGCAGAGATAGGTAATGTGGGCGGGCCTCCGTTGTGTACCTGTTCTCTGAAGTGACAGTTCTTGTTCATATGCACAAATCTTGGCCCAAAGCATGATACATTCTATACGTATTGAGATTTGTAGCTTTTTGTTTCCTAGACATTTCTTCAAGTAAAGCTTCTTTTAAGCTCCGAAATGGACTTGCCTGGCACATTAAGATGAGATGAGAATTTGGCTGATGGTCTGACACACTAGACCATGGAGTCACTTGGATGGTCATTCATCTGAAAAACTTCAAGATGCTAAATGAGACATTGCTAGTTCTAGGGAAAATGTGACTTGCTTGAGGCTTCATAGGGAAGGGGTGGAGCCAAGGCACAAAAGAGAGTGCTGGGTGTGTCAGCATTTAACAGGTTCTCTGTGCTAGGCTGCCTTGCCTTTAGAAGCCTGAGGATGCCTCATTTGTAGCTTGACTAGCTTTCTTTGAGAGAAAACGGGTCAAGAGATGGCAACACTCTTGTTGAGTAGCAGTGTTTGGCAAGTATGCCCACTCACTAGGAACGTTTTACGTAGTTTTTATTTTACAGCCTTCTCTAGTATTCTTGGAAACTTGGCTAGTATTCAAAGCCAACTACTGTTTGCATAGTTCAAGTCTAGAGAATAGTGGGTCTTGTCAACATCAGAACCATGGATTGGATCTCAGGTCCATAGGAGAGTAGAGATCTTTCCAAGAATTGTTACTTTCTGAAGGACTCTACTAGTTTAGGGAAAACTCCAGCTGGATTCTAACAGGTTCAGAAATACCCAGACTCACATTTGCTAATGTATTAACATTGTAGAATGCAATGCACAATTCCTTTTCTTAATGATTTGTATTTTGTCATTATTGATTCTGTTGGCTAGAAGCCTGTAGCTCGGAATACAGTTTAAAGTGGTTTACTCTAGGCAGAGTCATTGTTTGAAGGACAAGTTTGCTTCTGATTCTGTTTTGTCTTAGGTGAGTGCATCAGCAGGCCCACCCCTTCTCAGGTCCACACAAAATAGCAAAGTCTTTTCATTGATGTCAGGAGGGAGCAACGATACATGTTTTACTCAGAGCGAAAGACCATATTCCTCATTATCCCATGAATTATTCCCTTGAGTTTAGGGCTTATTGCAGCCTTCTGACTAGATTTATTAGAGGTTCGATCTCACAGAGTGATTTTCCCAGTTCAGGCCACACTGCTAGATAGCAGACATCTTCTAGGCAAGCAGGAAGCTCAGTCAGCTACTTGCCCAACATAGAGCGATTTGGACTGCTCAGTTTTTCTGGAGTTGACAGCGCTCTCAAAATGAAAGACTTAAGGTTTTAAAACTAGAATGACAAACTTTTAGTGTAAAAAACTAATCCCAGAAGAATTGAAATGCTATGAACAGCCCTGTCAGGAGGCATATCATCATTGAACAGTGAAGAGATTTGAAGGGCTTGGAGCATAATCCATTGTCCTTCCCTGTTTTAGCAAAAGGCATGATACTCTAAGAAGGGATAATTTCAGATGCTTATCAAGTAACTTTTTAAGGCTGGGAGGTGGGATCTGAGAGAGGTTCTTGCTGTTGCTTTCTTTGTTATTGCATTAGACTTTCCCAGTGAACCCATCTCCTGGCCCTGTCACCTATACAGTGTCCATAAATGCTCATCACTCCCTGTACACAGTACCATGCTGGGTGCTGGTGACCTTAGTGCTTCAAGTGTGGCCCTGAACAAGCAGTAACTTTATCAACCGGGAGCTTGTTAGAAGTGCGGTTTTCTGGACCTTCAGTGTCAATCTGTATTTTAATAGAATCCTCAACGTCTCTATGAATAGTCTAGTGTGTGAAACCCTGCTTTAGGGATTTAAAGAGAACCAGGCAAGGCCTGTTAAAAAGAAATTTAACTAAGAGCAGAGTACAGAATGAATACATATAAAAATGAGATCTGCAATACTCAAAGTCACCACTTATCCCTTCTCAAGCATTCTCAAAAGAAATGTTTGAGAACAATCTTGACTTTTCTTACAGACTATTAATTCACTTTTGGGCTAAGATAGAGTTGCCTTCTTAGGCAGTGAATCCTTGTGAAGCACACATTTTCAAATGAAAATGGTGAAATCTTACCACCCCTATGATTTCTCACAACCACCCTTGACAAAAATCATCATAATGAGATTATGCATCAAAACTCAATGCTGTGATATGGTAAATAAAAATAAAAATTAAATTAAAAATAAAATGACGATCTTGGATAGGTAGTGGTAAAGATGTAGAGCAAAAATATTAAGGGGAGAGAGTGAAGTGAGAAGGAGGACTTTGTTGGGATAGGGTGATCATTAGCATTTGCTGAAGAAATTTCTGGGCCATGGGTTTAAATACACTTAAAAATTTAACATATATTCCTGGAGAGATTTCTCAGTGTTAAAGTGCTTGCTATGCATAATTTGGATCCCAGGAAGCCCATGCAAATATCAGATGAGCAAGTGTCCCGTATATAACTCCAACCAGAAGACAGAAATTGGATTGGTAGAGCAAGCTGGCTAATAAAGCTATCTTATCAATGAGCTCTAAGCTTTATTGGAAAACCTTGCTTCAGAAAATAAGGTGAAAGAGCTAAGGAAAGGAAAATGACTCTTGACATCAACCTCTGGACTCCACATGTCTGCGCACATACATGTATCTGTACCCACATGCATGAACATTTGTATCCGCTCATGCACACCACATACATGCATGAAAAATTGGAATTAAAATATAATAGTGGTATGTGTCAGAAATATTCTTTAAGGTTTCTACAGTTTTTTACATATAGGTATGAATATCTATTGCCTACATCTTACTAATATATTTTTAATTTTTTGATGTTTAATAT
>NW_004949150.1:1981484-1982061 GCF_000317375.1 Microtus ochrogaster | reverse complement strand
CGAGAGATCAGGTCTCCGTGCTGGTTGTGGTGCTCATAAACAAAGCCCCTACCTTGCTCGGTGCAGGCAGGCTAAGAAAACAAAGGAACTCCTTCAGTATTGTTTTAAGTCATATTTATTTTAAGAGATATTGAATTTCCATGGCTTAGAAGATGTTATAGTTTCCTTTCTGGGAAGTTTGTTCATCTCAGTCTTTCTTTCCAAATTTGATTATTGTTCTTTTTTTGATATTAAGAACTTGAAAATATTTTAATGTATTTGACTATTTTTTTTGTATTTCTATGATTAATAAATAATTTTGTGTAGTAAAATGTGTTTGACCTTTATAGCTTTAGAGATTGTGAAACACTCAGAATGGGATTCTCTGAAGTTGTGTGAAAATAAGATTTTAGGTTTCCTTCCATTCTTTTCCCATTTTCTCTCTTTATGTCCAGATATTTTATTTGAAATTTGCTTTGGGTGAAAGATGGGAGTCAAGAATTCAGGTCTTAGCCGGGCGGTGGTGGCGCACGCCTTTAATCCCAGCACTTGGGAGGCAGAGGCAGGCGGATCTCTGTGAGTTTGAGACCAGCCTGGT
>NW_004949150.1:1975222-1981179 GCF_000317375.1 Microtus ochrogaster | reverse complement strand
TGTGTGTGTGTGTGTGTGTGTGCCTGTGTGTGTGTTTTCAGAACACCTCTTCACTCTTATTTCTGAATTATTATTTTCTGGTTTTTCTTGTTCACTTTTCACTGAACTTTACAGTCCTCATCTTGTCTAATTTATACAACCATCCCACTAAATTTTATTGGAGTCATATCTATGCTTTTATGTTTAATTCAGAGAAATCATGATACTTATTCTTCTGACCAATTTATGCTAACTTTTTTCAGTTCTAATTTAATCCATCCGTTAAGGTCTTCAGCGGCATTTTAAAATTTCCCTCAATGCTTTCTTGTCAAGTTTATTCATAGATGCTGTATCCTTACTGTGTTGCTTTCGTACATTGACCTTTCCTCCCACTTTTCTCTCTACCTTAGAAATCTCAGGTAGTCTTGCTCTGAGTCTTCAGAGCAAGCTACCCACTGAACTTCAGGGGTTATTTCTCTAAGTTCCACCAGTCCCAAAGGTTTTGGTCGTGTTGTGTAAGCTCCCTCTCTTTGTTTTGCTTCCCTCTTGCTTTTGCAGCTCCACTTAATCTCAGGAGACCCGAGTTTCCATTTGATGTCTTTTCCCACTCTCTTACTGCAGAGCAGACTTACTCTTCTCATCAACAATGACTGCGTTTCTAGCCATATCTGATGGTGTATGTCTAGAGTCCCAGCTACATGGGAGACTGAGGCAAGGGACCATTTGAGCCCACAAATTCAAGCATCATAGAAAGGCTCCATAGTAAAGCAAAGAACCTGAAACAAGCCTCCCCCACCAGATGAGGACAAACAAAAACAGTGGGCTTTTATTTAGCATTAGCTAAACTAGGGAAGTGTGCTGTGAGGTTGGGAGGACCATATCACTGTTCTGGCCTATAGAGAGGACATGGTGGCCTTTGTGGCTAACTGGTAGTAGCCTGCAGAGAATTCCTGATGGCAGAGGCAGACAATAGTCGTCATTATGTCCTGCTATGGTGACTAAAATCTCTTTGTGCGGTATTGGCTCTCCAGGTTGGAAGGGCTATTCTTGAAGGAAAAGGAAAACGAGGACAGCTGACCTTAGGGCCAATGCTAAAAATGATCTCCAGGCCCTGGCTCTGCCCTCTTGCAATATCTACTGTCATGCTCTCACTTGTTGCTTCTCGGGAACGAATACGCTTTACGGAATGGGCAAGAATGATATTTAGAATCTAGGTCAGACAATGTTTGCAGATACTACCTGCTTCCTTGACTCCTGGCTAGATCCTTATATTTTATAAAGGTCTCCAGAATGCTTCGCTACGCTTTCCGTCCTCTGGCCACCATTTCTTCCTCTCTGTGTTTCTACACTTCAATTCAGTCTTTTCCTGCAGTTTGAGCATTGCTTTGCATTTTGACTAAAGAGATTCCTATTTCAATTTCATTTTAATTTTTTCTGTAAATTACCTTCGATCTGCCTACACGGTTATATACATGTAAAGGTGCTGTTTTCATTACAGGAGGACTGTGGGTTACCATCCGAGGTTGCCATTTGGAAGGTACAAGTCTGGTGCTGTTTGGAACTCAGTCGTGTGCCATTGATGCCATTAGCAGCAATTCACAACAAATTCGGTGCAAAGTCCCACCTAGGGTAAGGAGATACTTTGTTGTCCTGTGCGAATTTTATCATGTCCCTTGTGCAAACTAAAGTAACTAATCTGAGCTTTTTTCCACTATAACGATGTGCTAGTTTTTTCTAGTGTATGTTTTGCTATTTTTTTTTAAAAAAAGATAAAACCCTGTGCTTGTGTTGTGATTAATTTCAGTTAATTCCTTATGTAATAATGCAACTCAAGCATCCTAATTTGTGATCCCCTTTGAGTCCTGCTTAGTTGGTTCTGTGGGCCATGTTCTCCAGGTGTCCTTGATCCTTCTGATTCCTATAATCCTTCCTTCTCCTCTCCTGTGGAGTTTTCCCTGGCTCCACCTAGTGTTTGACTGAGAGTCTTTGCTTGTGGGTGGATGTCAACTCTCTGATGACAATTGGAGTAGGCACCAATCTATGAGTAAAGTGATCATTTCATTGAATTTTTTACAAGTCTTGTTTGGCTGTTTGATTCTATCCTGAGTCTCTGCACTGCCCTTCCTCTAGGTAGTGTCAGGCATTAGTTCCCTCTGGTGTGGGCCTCAAGTTGGACCAGTCATTGTGGTTTCTGCTGTTTCTGAGATTATTTATTTTATTTTTCCATGGTTATAGTTTACCTTCTTGGGTTGGAGTTTTTCTTCTCGTAACCATTGTAGACAGATACTGTTTTTTTTTTTGTTTTTGTTTTTTTTTTTTTTATCATGGAATATGTTTTGTTCATCTATGATGAAAGAAAGTTTGGCTGGATATGGTGGTCTGGGTCTGTGGTCTTTTAGAGTCTGAAGAACATCTGTTCAGGTCCTGGCTTTTAGAGTCTTCACTGAGAAGTCATGTGTCATTCTAATAGGTATGCCTTTATTATGTTCCTTTTACCCTTGCCGCTTTTATTATTCTTTTTTAGTTCTGTAGGTTTAGTGTTTTGATTATCACGTGGCAGAGGGGCTTTCTTTTCTGTTTCAATCTATTTGGCTATTCTATAAACTTCTTGTACCTTAGTAGGCATGTCCTTCTTTAGGCTAGGAAATTTATCTTCTATATTTATATTGAAAATATTTTCTGAGTTTTTGAGATGGGCTTCTTCTCTTTCCTCTATTTCTATTATTCTTAGGTTTGGTCTTTTCTTAGTGTTCCAGATTTCCTGGATATTTTGTGTCAAGAATTTTTAGATTTAAGATTTTCTTTGGCCATTGTATCTATTTCTTCTCCTGCATCTTCAGTGCCTGAGATTCTCTCTTCTGTCTTTAATATTCTGTTGGTGATGCATATGTCTGCAGTTCCTGTTCACTTACCTAAATTTTTATTTCCAGAATCTCCTCTGTTTGTGTTTTCTTATTTCTTCTGTTTATATTTTCAGGTCTTGAACAGGTTTATTCATTTTCTTCAGCTCTTAATTTTTTCTTAGATTTTTTCAAGGGATTTATTTCTTCCATTTTTTCTTTGTGTTTTCCTGGATTTTATTAAGGGATTTATCCATTTCTTCTTAGATAAGAACTTCTATCATCTTCATAAAAATGTTTTAAGGTTGTTTTCTTATGCTTCAGCTGTGTTGGAATATTCAGGGCTTGCTGTAGTAGGATAGCTGGATTCTTATGGTGACATATTGTCTTGGCTGTTGTTGGTTGTGCTCTTGTACTGGTGTCTATGCATCTGGGTTTGGGAGGATTATTGGTCTAGGTGTCTATAATCATTTTTATCTTTGTTAGATTGGTGTTTTGTTCCTTGGCTACTGTTTTCTTTCTCATCTTCTGGTTGGAGCAGCCTATGGTTGAATAGAGGGCCTCCATTTGATTTGTGGGCTGGACTTCTTTTGGCTGGGATGGCCTCTGGTTGAGCAGGGCATTTCCACTGGATTTGGGGGTTGGAGTTCTGGAAGCCAACGTGGCATCTGGTCCAGCTGGGGGTCCTCTACCAGGTTAGGTACTGAAATATGGTGACAGGGTTGGGTGGGGGTGATTGAGGATAGGTTGGGCAGACTCTGAGTGGGTGGGCAGCCTACCTGGAAATCTGGGGGCCTGTGATGACTTTGGTACTCAGGAGACCTCTGCTAGCACTGGGGGATAGGATACCATGGGAGGGAGAGAAGGGGCAGTAGGGAACCCCATGTTTTAAGTGAAATTCCTCATTCCTTCATTCTTTTTTACTGAAGTTCTCTTCTTGCTTTGGTCTAGGTTGAACATATCTAGACTTCTTTTCTGTAGATTCTATTTTGTTCCTTGTTTACTCTTACTAATAGATTCACTGTTTCCTCTTCTGTGACAATTTTATACATGGCTATAATATATTTTGATGATGTTCTTCCACTACCACCCTTCCTTGACTCCATTCTACTTCCTCTGGATTCTTTCTTTCCAAGTTCCTCCCTTTTCTTTAAAGATTCATTGAGTTTCATTAGGGTTTCTTGAATGAGCATAGGATGGGGGGTTTACCTACCAGTGACTACACCACAGAAGAAAGTGACAACTACGTTCTCCAGCAGTCAATAACTGCCAGTAGGGCCTCAGTTGGGATAGAGTCCTTCTGAACCACTTCCCCCATCATTCTGGAGTGTTGTTTTACCTATGTCTTGTGGGGTAACCGCAGCTTCCATGAGTTCAAGAATGCAATGATCAGACCATGTCTGGAAGCCAGCATTTCACAGCACCCTTCTCTATCCTTTGGCTCCTGCATTCCTTCTACCACACTTTTCTCCATGAATCTGGAGCCTTGGGGCACTAAGAGTGGTGTCTCCTTCACTTGGTTACTATTTATCTAGGATACCAAAAGCCTTAAGTTGCATCTTACAAAAGATAACATAGGAGGAAAATTTCTGAGCATTTTACATGTCTGAAACTACTCTCTCACATGATGGACAGTTTAGCTGAGTATAGACACTCCAGAAAACCTAACGGCCCAGAAACAATTAGTGTGTTAAGTGTAGATTGCTCTTACTTACCGTTCAGGGCACAGCCAATACTATTCAGTACTGCATTTGTCTAAGTTCTTGCCTTTCTGCAGAAACTATATACCATGATCAGCATTTTTATATTTATTTATTTATTTATTTATTTATTTATTTATTTATTTATTTATTTATTTATTTATTTATTTATTTATTTATTTATTTTTACTGATTATGCTTAGAGCTCTCCTTTACTCTCAAATCCAGCTAAGATTTGAATTATAAAATTACTTTTCAGGGGAAAGATGGGTACACTGTGAATGTGACTGTGGTCACTGGAGAGCACTCTACAGTTCTTCCTAGAGCATTTACTTATGTCTCCTTTTTAAATCCAGTGGTTGTGTCTTTGAGCAGAAACAGAAGCAGCATAGCAGGTAAGATTCATGTTGCCTCCAGCTGTTCTTTTCTGTAGAGTTTTGATCCTATTAAAAGTCAATGAATAGACTGTGGATTTTTATTTACGATTTTATTTATTTATTTGAGGTATTGTCTCCCTATTTACCCCAGTTAGCCTGAAACTCTGTTTGTATGACCTTAAACTCATAATACTTGTTACACCCTTTTGAGTTTTTTTGATTGCAGACTGGATTCAGCTTATTGTAATATAGATGAAAGATCTTTTATAGATGAAAGATTTTTTTCAGGTTACCTGATAAAATTAATTTTATATCTGATTTCTTCTCTGTAGAAATGGGACTATTTTCTTATAAAAATCATGTGAGTGTTATATTAGTATTCAATAAATATTTATTGAGCAGCTAATTTGTACTAACATTATAATTACCATCAATTAGACAGTAAATCTTAGAAAGAAATCATCTTCATAATAATCCTCAGGTAAAAATCCCCAGTAGAATGGGATATTTCCATGAGATAGACAGACTAATTTACAGGCAGTGGGATCTCCTCACACCCATTCACACCATACCAGATACCAGAGAATGATGGCAGAAGCAAATGTGTGAAGGCCCAGCAGAAGCAAAAGACATCCCGGAGTCTGTGGTCTTGGGGCCTTGTCTATCCAAGATTCATCCATCAGGGATTCACCTCCTGGTAGGCTGACACCCTGAAGTCAACTGCGATCTGCTGCTCCTCTGACATGGCTACTGGCAAGGCATTTTTACACATGCTTTGATTTTGTTGTTCTTTTATCCAGAGGAACTTGGCATAATGCTGGCCAAATAAGCCTGTTTTAGGCTAGCGTTACACTATTGTCTTTTTTCTTGGTGCCCTTTGAAATCTGTTAAACTCACTGGATTTCAAAGTAGAGAATGGGAACACAGAAAGAAGTAAGGAGAATGGGGAAGTGAGGAAGAATGTGAAGGTAAGATGTGTGTGTGTGTGTGTGTGTGTGTGTGTGTGTGAGAGAGAGAGAGAGAGAGAGAGAGAGAGAGAGAGAGAGAGAGAGAGAGAGAGA
>NW_004949150.1:1927393-1975122 GCF_000317375.1 Microtus ochrogaster | reverse complement strand
TGTGAGAGAGAGAGAGAGAGAGAGAGAGAGAGAGAGAGAGAGAGAGAGAGAGAGAGAAAGAGAGAGAGGACCTGATTCTACATATTCTACATATACCTTTTCAGAATTTCTAAGTTAATTTTTCCAAAAACTGTATGGGAAAAAATTTGGCATCATTTTATTAACAAAAATGTCAAGGCTTAAGTCCCAAATGAGGCAGTAACATTCAAGAACTTGAATAAAGCATCACCATGTCCACTTTTCTCTTTTTAGCAGTGTGCTGGTTGGTTTATGTAAACTTGACAGAAATGTAGACACATCTAAGAAGAAGTAATCTGTAGTGTCATTTTGATTTTGTTTGTAATCTAACAAATAAAGCTTGCCTGAATATCAGAGTGTAGAGCTAAATTACTAGTTAGCCACTGAGGCCAAGCAATGGTGGCACACACCTTTAATCCTAGCACTTGGGAGACAGAGGGGGGCAGATCTCTGAGTTCAAGGCTGCTTTGTACAACAAGATTGAATCTGTCTTAAAGAGAAACAAAATTCACACAGAGGAGATCCCACTACTTGGGATTATATGCCTTTAATCCCAACATTATGGAAGTAGACACTGGAATGATATGGCTGGGCAGAGAAAAGAATTTAAGTGGGGAGACACAGGAGCTTAGATGCAGTCTGAAGATTCGTATAGACAGGATCACCCCTTTGGCCTGTGCATTGGGAGAGGTAAGAACTCTTTATGGCTTAGTTCTGCACTCTGATCTTCAGGCAAGTTTTATTTGTTAGCTCACAAACAAAATATCACTATAGGAATCTTAATTGAGAAAATGCCTTCATAAGACTGTTCTATAGGCTACTCAGTGGAGTATTGTCTGATTAATGATGGATGGGAACAACCCAGTTTACCTTGGGAAGTGCCATTTCTGGGCAGGTGGTCCTTGAATGTATAAGAAAGCAGGCTGAGCAAGCAATGAGGAGTCGGCCAGCAAGCAGGAACTGTCCATAGTCTGTTGATTGAGGTTTTCTGTCCTGCCCAGTTCCCACAATCGTTAAGTCCCAAAGAAATCACACAGAGGTCTACATTAGTTATAAACTGATTGTCCCATTATCTCAGGCTTCTTATTAACTCTTATAACTTATATAGCCCATTATTAGCCCATTATTCTTGTCTATATTAACCATGTGGCTCACATCTTGCTTCTTCTGTGGTCTGGTCAGGACTGCAGAGAAATGGGCTTCCTTCTTTTCAGAATTCTCCTGTTCTCATTGACCCACCTGTACTTCCTGTCTGATTGTCCTGCCCATACTTCCTGCCTAGCTGCTGGCCACTCAGTGTTTATTTAAAATAGAATTTCAGAATACAGGCCATTCTCCCACACCAATAGTCTCTGCTTCAGTTCCTGTTTCCAGGTTCCTGCTTGAGTTCCCTGATTGGTAGAGTATGACCTGGGAGTTGTAAGAAGAAAGAAACCCTTTCCTTCGCAAGCTGCTTTTGCTCATGGTGTTTCGGTCGCAGCAGTAGAAACCCTGGCTGAGACAGGCAGTCTTTTCCAGTCTCATCTAATTAGCTGTGGTATCCCTCTGCTTGGGATCACTGCATTGACTCTGAGGTGCTTGTGGTTAATGGACCTTTAGGGTGCTCTATTCCAAACTGGGGGTGCACTGGGGAGTGTGAGGCAGAGGCATGCATTTCTGCTTCTGCTACTGGGTACATAACTGGCTTTCATTAAGGCTCTGGTTGTCTGCAGACTGAGTTTGTCCTTCCTGCATGTTTGTTTATTCTCTAAGTATGAAACAGTCCTATCCTTCCATTCCTTGCACACCTACAGATGTTTCCAAGGAATGTAGATTCCCTGAGGATTACCTTTTCTGATGATCAGGCAGACAGACAACACCATCTTGGTTTCTTTTCCAGACACGTACCTGTGTCTGCACATACCTTTCTTCCTAAAAACCAGCTAGCTGCTGCCATTTCCTGCAAGCCACTGAATGATTAAATGATAATGTGCTGCACAAGACTTGAGACCAAGTTGTAAAATTTTAAGAATTAAATATTAATTCCCCACTTCACTCACTCTCTTTGAGATTGTATCTACCAAATTGAATCTTAAGTACCATGTTTTGCAATAATTCAGCCTCTCCTTATGTTCTTATTTGAATAATCAGGGTGATTCTTTGAAGAAGAACATTCTAATTTGAATAGTACTGCCTGTTAACTGACTCTTATAGTGTGTCTTCTACTTAAAATTTTTTTAAAAAACCTATGGCTTTAAATAAACTTGTGTGTGTGTGTGTGTGTGTGTGTGTGTGTGTGTGTGTGTGTGGTGTGTAGTTCAGAGGACAACCTATGGAATTGGTTCTCTCCTTTTACCATTTGGACCCTAGGAAACACATTCAGGCCATCTGGTTTGGTGGCAATGACTTTCCCTCTGAGCCATCTCGTCTACCTCCTACCGACACAATTTTGTCAGTTCATTTACAAGTTTGACAGTTATTTGACGATGAAGTCTATGCAAGCCTTTTTGTGTCCCATAGCATCTTTGTCATGCTGATAGTAGCAAAAGACCATTGAACTACAGAGCAGAGATAGGAGTGCAGGGTTTGCCTTTTTCACTACTTAGCTATGACACTTTGATGACTAAGGTTTCCTCAACTTTAAAATGCTAGCTGTATTTCACTGGCACAGTGAATCATAATTAACCCCAGCTGCATAATTTATGCAAACCTAAAATCACCTGGAATATGGAGTTTCAAATGAAGAACTGCTGGATCAGTTTGCTCTGTGAGCGTGTGTGAGACATGTTCTTTTCTTTAAAATTTCTATTTAGATTTATTTATTTTATTTTATGCATGTGAGGATTTTGTCTGCACGTATGTATGGGTACCATATGTGTCCCTGGCACCCATGGAGGTCAGATTTCCTGGAACTGGAGTTATGGATAGTTGCAAACCACCATATATATGCTGAGAACCAAACCCAGGTCCTCTGTAGGAGCAGCAAGGTCTCTTAGCCACCAAGTCGTCTCTCTAATCTTCTGTGAGGCATTGCATTAATAGATAATTGATACAGGAGGGCTCAGGCAGTTGTGGGTGCTGGCATCCCGAGGATGGGCCAAGGGTACATAGGAAAGGAATAAGCCAGGGACAGCAAATGAAGCAGCAGTGTTCCATGGCCTCTGCTTTAGTTCCTGTATTGAGATCTCTTAGCTTCTCTTGATGGTTCACTGTGATCTATGAGGCCAAGAAACCCTTTTCTCCCCACATTGGCTTTGGCCAGCGTTTTATCTTAGGGTCATAAAGCAAGCTAGGACTAAGGGGGAGGATCACATGGGGTAATGGCACGGAAGTAGATGACCTGTTATAATTGTGCAGTGCATCTCGGAGATGTAGATTTTTACTTTTCTTAGCACAAAAGTAGTAGCTAAAGGAGAGGACACAGAACATTGTTTTGTAGGTAAGGAAGACAATTGACACCCCAAATTACTTAATTTGCCTTTCCAGGGATCAAAGTCAGCATAAGTGTCTCAACAATTTTGCAACATTAATGCCCTTAGGTTTTAGGCTGTTGCTCTGTTTAAGGAATTGTTAGAAATTTCATGAGAAAAAAGGGAGCTGTTAAAATTCTTAGAGACTTACGTATAGTGCTGTCTCTATTTTATGATTTTTTTTAATCATAAAAGACAAAGTGGTTGAGGTCCCAGGTCCAGAAGTAAATATAGTCTTCTTGATACAGGAGGAGAGATCCTGTTCCTTGGGATGGCAAGGCTGACGAATGACACCGATCTGGATGTACAAATCCGTGTGCAAAACACCTCTGCTCAGGTCCTCACACAGACAGCTTGGGGACTGGAGGCGCTGCTGCCCCCACTGCCGACTGGCATACACACGATTTCAGTCTTCATTAATGGAGTCAGCATTCGTGCCCAGGGGTAAGGTTAACTGGGGGTCTGTTTGGTGATCAGCAATTCACTTGGCATCGTCCATCTTGAGTTGGGTGTCTTCTTTGTTCCCTGTAAAGTGAGGTGATGAGGGTCTGAGAATTATAAACATACGAATGAATCTCGAAGCCTTGTGGGCGGTTCACTCCTTAGACCAACAGATGAGAAATGTTGTCTTCCTTGTGTGGGGAAAGGGGAATTAGAAGTCAGTGGAGGTGGGGATGGGTGGGCCTCTGCCTAAAGAAGGCAAGCCTGTGGTGGAGCACTTTATTAAGACTATGTCTTGTGTGTTGGATAAATGATTTGTAATAATTGAATTCACTATGCCTCCTGCCTCACCTTCTTCTCCCCTGTACTCCCGAATCACTCTAGATTTTCTCTAGAAGTTCTCTCTCCTTCATCTAGAAAGTATCTAACCTGTGTGTGACTGATGTCGCCCCTGAGACTTTCCCAGGACAGCGCCCCGCCTGTCCCTCCACTGTCTTTTTTTTCTGTTTGATCAGAATCACTGTCATTTGCTCCCCCCTTTACAAGTGTGTCTCCATTCTGTTCTGCTCATCTCCAGGGTATTTTCTAACACGGACTGTTTTCTCTAGGGTTGATCTCCACATCCAATACCTCACTGAAGTTTTCAGCGTGGAACCTTGCTCTGGGTCTCTTCTGGGTGAGTGGTTCCTATGCCACACGTTATTTGTCCAGCAAGTTGGTTTACTGAATATTTAGATTTCATCCCTGGACTAATGGGCTGGTGAGGGCAGGGCTGCAGGCATCAGGGCAAGATATTTCCCTTCGTTCTCAGACGATCACTGCTCTTTCGTGAGGTGGGAAGAGTTGTGGGACTTCAGCTCTGTGAGTTCCAGAAATAAGAGAGAATAAAAAGGAGAGAGGGCTGGCTGGCTTTTATTTCTACAGGAAATGTCAAAACATCCAGTGGACACCACACTCAAGCAGGTATTAGGAAGGGACGGGCCAGCCTTCTGCAGTAGTGTTTTAGATACTGCCTGTGGGAGGAGAGGAGGGGGCGCCTCAGTCTCTTCGCTGTCCTCTAAGGATGCAAGACAAAGGAGAAAGACAGAAACACAAGCAGAGTAGTGAAGAGTAAGAGCAGTGTAGAGTGTTCTGCCAGATAGTGGAACAGATGGAAAGAAAATGAAAGAATTGGATTTTTCATTCGCATATTAGTAGGGAGTAGTATAGCCTTCTGAGACATCCAAAGGTATTCTAAAATTTTGCCTTAAACACTAGAAAGTATCCCACTTGGGGTTTGATGGTCGTGATTAAGATCACCTGTTGCTCCTGCAGAGAGGACTTGGCTCAGTTCCCAGCTCACATGGGTCGGTAACTCCAGTTTCGGAGCATCTGTCATGTCCTCTCTCTGGCCTCCATGGGCACAGGATACAGTGGTACACAGACATACATGCAGGCAACATGCCCGTACATGTAACATAAAAATAAATAAAGTTTTAAAGGTATTCTTATAAAACAATTTGAATTGCTTTGCTGCTATGTGAATTTTGTCCTGTCTGAGCATTGGCCAATGCTCACAAATTTAGCCATGAGGGGGATGAAATTTGTGTATACCGCTTTCCACTTAACTGCATCACATCTGTACAGGGGCTGCGGTTCCTATTTGGAATATCAGCTTTTACATGTGTGTGTGTGTGTGTGTGTGTGTGTGTGTGTGTGTGTCTGTCTGTCTGTCTGTCTGTCTGTCTGTTTCTCTGAGCACATTCCAGCAGGCATGAAGAGGTCAGAGTTCAGTTCTCTCACCATATGGGTCCTCTTCAGGAACTGACCTCTGGTTGTCAGACTTGGCTGCAGAGGCATTTAGCTGCCGAGCCTTTCTGCTGGCCAGAATACTGCTTTTAATTTTGTATAATCCTTGTTTAAACTTTAGGTGGAACCATCCTCAGCATTGCAGGAACAGGACTCGGTGGAGACCCGGCTCTGGTTTGGATACTTGTGGACAACCAGACTTGCGATATCGTGACCTTAACTGACATGAATGTCTGGTGTGAGACTCCTCCAGTTGCACTGTCACCTGGGGCAGATGTTCTCAGTGTCTCTGCTTCTGTGGCGATCTGGGTCGGCAACACTTCTTTCCTCCATGGTCCAAGCTTGGTGGAGAAGGGCCTTACCTTCATGTATGAAGCCACAACAACACCAGTGGTCACTGCTCTGTGGGAAGAACTCACGAACGACAGCCTGCGGTTCTACGTGGAAGGAAATAACCTTTCTGACTCAGCCATTCTTTTTGGAACCTTGAAATGTGACCTTGAAGTGCAATCTTTTGTCGAGAACACAAGCTTGTCTGGGTGTTCCTTTCCTCTCTACAGTTTGGAAGCAGGAGTCTATCCTCTCCGAGTTCGTCACAAGTTGATGGGGTTTGCCAATATGTCTGCAGTGCCCCAGAAATTTGAGTTGTCACCGCGGATAAAGGCCATCTTCCCAACACGTGGTTCTGTGTGTGGTGGGACCATACTCACTGTGAAGGGCGTGGCCTTCAATTCAAGAAGGAGGTCAGTTCATGTTGACCTTTCGGGCCCTTTTGCTTGTGTGATTTTGAGTTTAAGAGGCCACACAGTCCTATGCCAGACCAAGTTGGTGGGCTACCACTTTTCTGCAGTGTCGTTTGCTCTAAATGTCACAGTTGTGGTCAATGGGCTGGCCAGCAAGTGTGCAGGGAACTGTACACTCTTCCTGCAGGAAGAAGCGACACCTACTGTGGATGTCTTGATTGCAAGCCTCAATGGTTCTATAACCACGGTGCTGATGAGATGCCAACAGTTAGGTACCACTGATGCTGCACTAACAGTGTTTGTGGATGATCAGCTTCCTTGCCACACAACTTTCTTCAATACCAGCCATGTGGCTTGCCAGATGAGTAACTTGACCCCAGGGCTCCACTACCTGTCAGCTGTTCATACACACACTGGTTATGCTTGCCTGGATAGTGTTTCTAGAAACTTCTTCATTGCGCCTCAGGTGTTTGACTATTTTCCTAAGAATTGCAGCATCCACGGTGGAAATCTCTTGACCATAAAAGGCACAGCTCTTAGGGGACGGAATGCTACATTTGTCTATGTTGGCCAGCGGGTTTGTCTCACAGTGAACATCAGTTATGAGCTCATCCAGTGCATCATTCCGGCAGGAAGTGGCTCTGTGGCCCTGGACATACAGGTGGATGGAGTTTTGTGCCACGCGGGACTCATTGGTTACAGCAGTGTCTTTACTCCGGAACTTCTTTCTGTTTCACAGAGTCATGACATCTTAACCTTTTCAGTCGCCCAGATCTCAGGGGCTGCAAATGTGGTCATTTTCATCGGGAAGTCACCATGCATGGGTGTCTCTGGGAACCGTACAGTTCTCCAGTGCATGGTTCCTTTACTTCCTGCTGGGGAGTATCCGGTCACAGGCTATGACCACAGCAGAGGCTGGGCCTCTTCGGCTCTCATTCTGGAGCAGAGAGCGACTGTGACCTCAGTGACTAAAAACTTTGGTAAGTAGAAAAGATGAGATAGAACACACTCTCTATAAAGCAAATTAACTGTTACTGTCAGTTTTAGGAAGGAGAGTACCAATATCACTATAGGGTAGAAGGAACAAAGAGCTGGGAGACTTCTTGTAGCCACAGCTTCTTCTTCAAGCCAGTTTTTGTGACATTTTGTTGATCTATCTTCATTTTCCATCAGGGAAATTTCACATATTCCCTAAGTATTTGATTGTATTTTACTTTAATGCATCAACTTCACTGGGCATGTGTTTTAAATTTAATAATATAATTTGCTAAAGCTCATTATTTTATTATATAAATGTATTCACCTATTTTAGACATATGCTGATTTGTATTATATTTTTATTTTTTAAAATTGTTTTTATTGAGGTATACATTTTTTCTTCACTGCCCTCCCTACCTCTCCCCTTCCTTTCTACCCTCTCTCATGATCCTCGTGTTTCCAATTTACTCAGGAGATCTTGTCTTTTTCTACTTCTCATGTAGATTAGATCCTTGTATGTCTCTCTTAGGGTCCTCATTGTTGTCTAGGTTCTCTGGGATTGTGATTTGTGGGCTGCTTTTCTTTGCTTTGTGTCTACAAGCCACATATTATATTTGCCTTTCTGGGTTTGGCTTATCTCACTCAATATGTTGTTTTCTAGATCCATCCATTTACCTGCAAATTTCAAGACATCACTATTTTTTTGCTGCTGATTTGTGTTATTTAAAACATTTAACAGGATTAATTTTTGCCATTTTGTAACAGTTTACACATGAATTTCTACTCCACTAATAATGTGCCAGTGGCACAGTACAAGTGAGCTGGTTAAAGTTAAAAGATATTTGTTTTCTATTTCATGTGCATGCATGTATGCCTGAGTGCATATATGTTCTTCACATGTACTCAAGGTACCCATGGAGGCCAGAACAGGGCACCAGATCTCTAGAAACTGGCATTATAGGCAGCTGTGAGCTGCTCATTGTGAGCGCTGCAACCAAATTCAGGTCCTCTTGAAGAGGACCGAGTGCTCTGAACCACTAAACCATCTCTGTGGCCTCCAGTTTTATATTTCCTTTCAGGGACACTGACATTTGTCTAGTTAATTTTTTTCCCTTTAAGGTGTCTATTCACTTACTCTGCTGAGATAGCTTAAGTCTGTAAGAAAAAAACAACAACAAAAAACAAACATAAAGGAAATCATTCAATCCAAATCAGAGGGGTGATACCCATAAGACACTTCAGCTGAGTGGGGTGCTGATGGGGTCAGGGTCTGTGTTAGAGGCAGTGGTTAATGGAGCTAATGTAGCCCTGTTTCTTCTAAGATTTGGCTTCCTTGCTTATAAAGGGTTTGGGCTGGCTAGATCATTAGCTCCTCTCCCTACACCCCGAGACACCATGGTTTTTAGGGCGAATGAGCACTGTAAAAAACACCTACAGCAGGAGACAGCAGGTGCTTCTAGAAGGACCTCCATCCCTCCAGTGGGATGAGGGCAGGGGAGGCTGAAGCTCCTCCTCTCTAAGTGTTCCAGCTATCTGGACTAGTCTTTCCAACCCCCAAACCTTAAAATATGTTTTTACTGTAATACCCATCAATAGTGATGAAAAGAGAGAATTCTTTGGCGGTTTTAGATATTAATTTTTCACACTGAGAAAAATTGTATGATAAGATTCTAGATACCTATCAAAATGCTACAGGATCTATGGTTTCGAAAGATACCTGTGCTGTAATTTTAAGTAAATTACACAGTTTCAAGATAATATGTACATAACGACCCCTTTTAATATACTGTATCTATGCATTATATATACACGCATTACACACAGAGATGGACACAGAAGGCGTATTTGGTAATGCGTCACAGAAACTTTAAGATACATGGATTTCTCTGGAGATTCTTTTAGGTGGTTGTGGGAACTTAAACTTTTGTTTCCATTTTATGCTTTTTTTGTATAAAAATAAATTTTCATATAGAAAATTTAAAAGCTGTAAATCCCCACTAGTTATATAAAGAAAGTGACTACATTTTTTTTTTAAAGCTCCCAATCGAACAGCAAACTGCAGGTGAGAGCCAAGCAGAGAACCTGGAGATGCTGGGATCAGTTATACACCTTCTGTGGGGGTTGAGAAAATTGCACAGTGAGAAAGTGAAGGTTAAGCTTTGTGTGCAAGATTTGCCTCCTAAATAACGAGCTTGGGATTTTGTCTCTGAAGGCTGCCTGGGTGGA
The DNA here is from genome assembly GCF_000317375.1 of Microtus ochrogaster. NCBI lineage: Eukaryota > Metazoa > Chordata > Mammalia > Rodentia > Cricetidae > Microtus > Microtus ochrogaster. The sequence goes on along the minus strand of NW_004949150.1, from coordinate 1,965,479 downwards.
AGTCTTTTGCATGTGTTTGGAGCAGGATTTTCTCCAGGGAAGATCTCAGCTGCCGTGTGTGGTGCTCCGTGCCAAGTCTTGGCTAATGCAACAGTGTCTGCCTTCAGCTGCTTGGTTCTGCCCCTGGATGGTGAGCAAAAGACTACACATTTATGTGAAGATCATAGTCTTTGGATTTTTCTGTTTCTGCTTTAGTACCGTATTAATGACAGCATGAAGTAGAATTTTCTCTTTTCTACCAAAAATGGTAGATGCCAGGGCCCTAGGAGATGGCTTAGTGGGTAAATTGCGGGCCGTGTAAGAAGAGGGCTCATGTTCAGAACTTCTGCCCCCCCCCCCATGATGAAGCTGGCCATAGCGGTTCGTGACTATGACTCCACAGTGGGCAGAGGTGCAGAGACAGGTGGATCCCCAGAACTTGCTGGGTAGGCACTCTGACTGAGAGGTGAGCCCTAGCTTCAATTAACCTGCCCCCCAAAATAAAGTAGAGAGAGAAGAAGACACCTGTAGCCTACTGCTGGCCTCCACATGTAATTGCGTGCATACAGCTAGAAGAGTATACACATGCACACACATTGAAACACACACATATACCACATATATGCATAGAACACACACACATAGACAAAAGACTGCTAACGGCCTTCTCATTGGGCAACTCTTGAATATTGGTTTTGTACTCAGCTCCTTGATTCTTTTAGGCAAGACTTGCCAGTCACATTGTTCTCTTTTCCCTCAATGCTGAGTTAAAGCCATGATAGCGCAATGCTTTAAGAGACGGCCATCATGTAAATTGCATAACGTGAAGCCCTGTCTTTATGGAGGGAGGGAGGAGTGTGCAAAGATTGAGGCTTCCTAACTCGTGGTAACTGCCTGTTGAGCTTCAAGGGGAAACTCCCTACAGGAGGAAATGACTTTATGATCACAGGGCCATGCTGCTTTTGAGAGAGCCTCAGTTAAGTCGGATGAGTGTTCTGTTTGTGTATTCCTGTGTGCTAAGCCTTTGTACTTTGGAAATCACACTGTGTCCTTCAGGATGGACAGATACGCTATGCTCTCTCTGTGCTGGTTTAGTTCATGTCTCCCTTCCTACATCTTTCCCCCTGAAATTTGAATATGGTCTTAGATTTATAAAGTGGTGGATATGGAATTCCACCTGAATTTGGGCAATGATTCTACGGGATGTGATTCTATCATGATGGTGAATTATACTGCATCATAGGCAGGAAGAAAGGGGAAGAAGGAAGGGGAGAGGGAGGGAGAGAAGAGTAAAGAAGGGGATGTGAAGAAAATCCTGGTTTACCATTGCAGGAGCAGTTTTCTATTTCCATCAGGTATATAAGCTGAGCTCGAGGAAGGGGAGACCAACTCCACAGTAAGAAACCTAAGGTACAAGAGCTGTTTTATCATTATCTGATCTGTGGCTACTCCTCCAATGCACCAAACAGTGTCCACCCAGAGTGTGTGCAAGATTTCTCTAATGTAAAATTAAACAAAAGAGTTAGGTAACGGTGGAAATGAAGCAATGATTACTTCGTAGGCTTTAATTTTGGTGTAGAGTTTCATTTATTTTTATTTTCTGGCAGTGAGTGTTTTGCCTGTATGCATATATACATGTATGTATGTGTGCATGTACGTCCTATGCATGTTTGGTGATTGTGGAGGTTAGAAGAGAGCATCAGATCACCAAACTGTGAGATCACGTGAGCCCTGCCTAGTTGATTCTATGGCCCATGCTCTCCGGTGTCCTTGACCTCTCTGACTCCTTCGATCTTTCTTCCCCCTCTTCCATGGTGTTCCCTGAACTCTGGCCATGGGTCTCTGCTTCTGTTCTGTTCCCAACTATTGCTTGACTTTGTTTTTTTTTTTTTGAGACATGTTTGGTTCTATTCTAGGTCTCTGGGCCATCCAGCCTCTGGTTCCTGGTCATCTAGGAAGTTTCAAGTGAGGGCTCCCTCTACATTGCTATCTAGCCTTAATCCATAGTAGTCTGATAGGACGGAGGGTGTTATTTCAATTTTCTTACATTTGTTGAGACTTGCTTTGTGTTCAAGTACGTGGTCAGTTTTAGAGAAAGTTCTGTGAGCTGCTGAAACGAAGGTATATTCTTTTGTGTTTGGGTGAAATGCTCTGTAGGTATCTGTGAGGCCATTTGGCTTATACCATCTGTTAGTTCTGGTATTTCTCTGTTTAGATTTGTACACTGGTGAGAGCGGGATATTGAAGTCTCCCACTATCACTGTGTGCGGGCCAATATGTAATTCACTATCACTGTGTGCGGGCCAATATGTAATTCAAACTGTAGTAGTGTTTCTTTCAGAAGTGTGGGTGCCCTCGTGTTTGGGCCACAGATGCTAAGAACTTAAATGTCATTTTTGTGGATTTTTACCTGTGATGAGTATGTAGTCTCCTCCATCTCTTTTGATTAATTTTGATTTGAAGTCTCTTTTGTTAGACATTAAAATGACTACTCCAGCTTGTTTCTTAAGTTCATTTGCATAGAATATTATCTCTTTTGAAAACCTTATGCTGAGGTAATAATATCTATCCTTGATGTTGAGGTGTATTTCTTGTATGCAGCAGAAGAATGAATCCTGCTTTTATATATATTCTGTTAGTCTCTGTTTTTTCTTTGTTGAGAAATTGAGTCCATTGATATTAAGAGTCAATGACCAATGATTGTTAATCCCTGGTATTTTGTTGCTGTTGGTGGTGCTAGTGTGTCTCTGTGTGTTTCCCTTCTTTTGGTTTTGCTGGTTGAGATTTTTTTGTGTGTGTTTTATGGGTGTATTTAACCTCCTTGGGTTGGAGTTTTCCTTCTGGCACGTTCTGTAGGGCTGGTTTTGTAGACAGATATTGTTTAAATTTGACTTTATTATGGAATATCTTATTTTATCCATCTATGGTGATTTAAAAAAATTGCTGGGTATAATGATCTGGGCTGGCGTCTGTGATCTCTTAGACCTTCAGAACATCTGTCCAGGCCCTTCTGACTTTTAGAGGTTTTTAGAGTATCCATTAAGAAGTCTGGTGAATGCTGATAGGGCTGCCTTTCTAGGTTACTTGGTCTTTCTCCCTTGCAGCTTTTTAACATTCTTTCTTCTGTATGTTTAGTGTTTTGATTATTATATGGTGAGGGGGCTTTCTTTTCTGATCCAACCTCTTTGCTTCATATACATTTATAGGCAAATAGTTCTTTAGGTTAGGAAATTTTCTTCTATGATTTTGTTGAAAAAAATTTGGGGGCCTTTGAGCTAGGATTCTACTCCATTGACTATTCCTATTATTCTTTGGTTTGGCCTTTTTTTTTTTTTAGTGTGCCAGATTTCCTGGATGTGTTGAATCATAAATTTTTAAATTTAGCATTTTTTTTGTATCCGTTTCTTCTATCGTATCTCCAATGGCTGATATTCTTTCTTCCATCTCTTGTATTAGTGAAGCTGGTCTCCAGAGTTCCTGTTCATGTTCTTAAATTTTTCATTTCCAGAATTCCCTCAGTCTGTGTTTTCTCTTCTTTTATATGTCCTTTTTTAGGTCTTGAACAATTTTATTCATTCTTTTCAACTGTTTGTTTTTTCTTGCCTTTCTTTAAGGGATTTATTAACTTCCTCTTATTGTTTGCTTATGTTTGCCTGGATTTCTTCGAAGGATTTATTCATTTTCTCCAATTGTTTGTGCTTTCCTGGGTTTCTTCAAGGCATTTATTCCTTTCCTCTTTAAGAACCTCTATCATCTACTTATAGTTGCTTTTAATGTCTTTTTCTTGTGCTTTGGCTATGTTGGAATCCTCAGCGCCTCTTGTGGTAGGATAGTTGGTCTTCAGGCAGTTGTGGCCTGTAGTTGAGCAGGGGGTTTCTGCCTGAAATGGGGGCTGGTACACAGTGGCAGGGGTGGGAAGAGCTGGGGTGTGATGATCTCTGGGATCCACAACAGGTGTGGACGCTGGAGAAAGAGGCTGCAGCTGGTGTTGCAGCGCTAGGGAAGACCCTGAACTTTGGGTCTTGGGGGACAGAGAGAGCCTCTTCGGGTTTTTTTTATTTTTAAAACTTTCTCATATAGTTATTATGAGTTAGTAAACTTTGGAACTCTTTGGTTATCTTAAAACATTGCACCTTATCCAGAAGTACTGAGGAAAAAAAAAATCAATGACGTGATCAGGGTCAGGTAAATTTTTGATATCATAAGTTGGAAAATGCACATTGGAAATATTAAGTTGCTATGTCATAAAGTATTTTATTAAGTTTTAGAAATTGAGAATCAATTATTTGTATTTTGAAAGGAGCAATACAGTAATTAAAGGCTGTAAGTCTTATCATGGCCACTAGGTGTCACCAAACACTCATCAATTGCACAAACGCAAATTGCTTTTTAGTTTTTAAAAAATATAACAACTTTAAAAAGACCCTTATTCTTATGGTCTGTGAGCACCTACTCCAGAGTTCTTTACATTCAGGTGGAGGTGTGGGGAGTCTGGAACCTTTTGAAGCTGGCTAAAGCAAATGCTGTGTGTATAATTGCATTTTCATTTCTTCCTGTGAAGGTGTGCCCGGAATAGACATAAAGTGGCTAAGGGGCCGGTGCTTGCGAAACTGTTATGGTTCACCTGGATTCTCTTGCTTTAAAGGATTGCGTAGAATCAGCATCTTTGGAAATCTCTTTCTTTCAGAGATGTCAGAGGAGCAGCCCTCACGCCTGCATCCAGGCTGCCATTCTCAGAGAACCCATCTTTCTACATCGCTAGCACTGCCCTCCTGAACTGTTCCAGTATTAACCAGCCAATGGCCTTTGGAAAGTTACCCCATGCTTGTGTACTAAGACAGCGGAGTGTACCTGTGCCCTGGAGCGACTTTTGCAGCATAGCCTACGAATTTGTTAGACATGTAGATTCTCAGGATTCATGTTGTCTGAAACTTTATACAGAAACATTTTGACGTTCCTTCTTTGGTTTCCTACACTGTTGCCTAGCGAAGGTTCCAAAACCAGGTAGCTTGTGGTATTAAGCAAGGTTTAGACACACTGGGGAGCATCACTGATGTCTGCCTATTATTAACATCATAGTGCTTTCTGTTGAACACTGCTCCCTCCCCCACCTCTCTCTCTCTGTCTCTGTACACATGTGGTGAGCATGGATGGCTATGGCATATGTGTCTGTTCTGTGTGATGCTATTTCTAAGGGAGTAGGAGAGAGATGAACTAATGCCTTTTCACCCCAGATACGGAACCTCTAACAGTCCAGGCACACATACCATTCAAGTCTAGTTTGGTGAACCAAATAGTTTCATTGGGGTTATTCACAGTAGTGTGGGTGAGGGCCTACTTGCAGAAACAGAGTCTTCAGGGAGCTCGGCTGGTCTCTCCCTCTTCCAGGAGGCCCACCTTGTCTGAAAGTGTCTCTCTGCAGACCTACTATTAATGCATGCTCAGGGAAAAAGGAAGCCAAAAAACCTTGTCAGTTTTAGGGACTTCCTAATTTTTTTTTTTTAGTAGTTTATTTCCTGAGTTAATGAGCTTGAAATATTTTATCTCCGAGAAAATTTCTATAGAACATTCATGTTTGTGTTCATGTATACAAATCATGTGCTTGTGTGTGTGTGTGTGTGTGTGTGCATTGAGCATACATGCATAGTATGTATGCATGCATTAGTGTGTGCATTAGCATGTTTAGGTACATGCATATGGCAAGCATGCTTCTGTGTTTCTAAACAGACTGCACAGCTGTAGACTCTCTTCCTGCTTACACGGCTTCCTTCTCCTGCAGTTCACTGCCTCACGCTTTTCATTTGGTCTTCTGTTTGTTTATTTTTTGTTAACTTCTCAAATTTAGCAAGGTCACTTTGAGTTCTGTCCATCGGTTTGAAATAGTTTCAGTTTGATTTTGCGTGATAGACGGATGTTTCCGATCCCAGATTACAGATAAATGTCTTAGGAGGCAAACTTTCCTAATTACAGTTTGCTTGTTCCAGTGCCATGGTACGAATGTGTTTCCTTTTTAGAGGATGATGAAGATTGAAAGATAGAGATGAGAAAAGTTCCTTTGCTGCTTTCGGGGTCATCTATCTTGACTGTCCCAAATTACACTTCTAGCCAACGAATACTTTTCCATATGATGGGTGCTGAAGCATCCAGTTAGGTGAATTTCATATTTCATTTTTTGTTTAAAAACGCTCAAGATCTTTGATCTTCAGGTTTTTTACATTTACTTGGATTATACCAAATGACTTTTTCACGGAAACTTTAACTTTTCCATGAGGCATGAAGAGCTAAAGCGATTAAGGGCACAGAGCTATTTAGTGGCAGAACTCGGAATAAGACCCATGGATTTTGATCCCCAGCCTTGGGTGCTTTTCATAATCCACCTTGTCAATTTGCATCCACTTAATCACCTATAATGAATTCATTATTTTATAGGTGTTGAACCTGTTTTTATTTGCCTTGGGGCTTATGAACTAGAAAGTTCTCATGTTTTGTCTCCCCACACGAGAATCCTGCTGTCAGTCATTTTGATTGCAATTATCTGTTCCAAACTCACGCCCAGAGAATGTCCTAGGCGTCAGGTGCTTTGGAATGTAATGGCAACAAGAATAGCATTTGGTGTGATGACATAACTACAAATTCTGCTGTCTGTACTCACCTCATGTGGTCCTTGCTGACAGCACGGTGAGAGGCAGGCAATCATAGCTTCAATCCTGAAGGTCTTGGTAATGTTTGCTGGGTACCTGTGAGGACAGGCTAGCTGCAGACATAGCAAGCCAGAGAGGTTTTTCAGACAGTTCCTATGGAAACACCTCACCAGAAGACATTTGTTCTTCCAATTAAAGGTTTTTTTTTTTTGTTTTGTTTTTGTTTTTTTTTTTGTCACTTTATGTTCTTTTTGTTCTAGAACAAGAGTTCCATTCTCTGGTCGGCCTGCAGCTAGCCCACCGCATGGACCCGACTGGTCCCAGAGTCACCGACCGACTTGATCCCTTTCTTTGCTGAATGCTGGGATCATGCCTGCCTTGTTATTGCTTTTACATCTCTTCCTTGTACCAGAGAGAAAGGGGACAAAGCGTTCACTTTTCTACCTTATGAAATATTACTGGTCATTATGATACAGAGAGAGTTCTATTAAGAAAGGAGTTCCATAAAGAGAGAGAGAAGTCTAGCCACAAACTTGGAGGAGGTAATAATAACTTTTAGAGGACCCTAAAATTCCAGACCAACAGGAAAAAGATGAACTTTCAAAGTTGAAAGATAGTCACATGACAAGAACAGGAATTTCACAGTGGAGACTTGAATTATAATTAGGCATAAACATTTCTCAACCTAAAGAGTAATGATACACATGTGAACTAATGCTGCTGTGTGACACTGTGCTCCTCATCATAAGGAAAAGGTGGGGTCTGACAACCTCAAGTGCCACCAACCGTGTGCAATAGTGAGAACACAAATATAGACAGTAGGAATACAGAAATTGCTTTGGAAGATAAGATGGTAGTTTCTTTTCAAGTTGACCTTGTACCCACAAACTTCTTTCTTTAGAGACACCTTAGAGAAAACTTCGTTCATATCTGCATTGCTTGACCATGTATCTCTTTTTTATTTTTTTGAGAAATGAATCGATAATTTTGTTTTCCTAGGTCAAAGAATGCATCATTCCAGAAATGACATGAGATTTTGAGTTCTTTCCACAGGTTGAGCTAAACTCGTGCTGACTTTTTCCAGTGTCCTTGGCTTCCCTGTGTGACCTGAGGCCTGCAGAAGACAGCTGTGAAGTTAGCAGCCACACCTACATGCGCTGCGATTTGACCATCGCCATAGGGACAAAGAGACTGCCTGGCTCTTGGCCTTACCTCTACTGCTGTGAAGAGAGTCCCCAATGTCTCTTAGCACCAGAGCACCGGGCAGAGCCAGCCTCCCCACCCTTCTCAGGCCTCTTCCTCAGGTAGCTCCATCTTTTACGTCCTCTTTGACATTCCCACCGCTTTTGGCCACTGGGATCCACAGAGCCGGCAGAAAGCACAGGCAGGGTGGATTTGGCCTACGGGCCTCCAACTCTTTCAGAGGGGCCATTCCATCATGGATTCCAGCCAACCTTCATATCAAAGCATCTCTGTCTTTTTCAAGTGCTCAGGAGAACATCTGAAAAATATACCCAGTAAACAGCTCACTTTGTTCTTGCTTAGATTTTAATATTTATCTTCCGATCCAGGGCGACATCTGGTGCATGCCAATGGGGAGAAAGATTAGACGTTATGAAAAACAGAAGGCTTTCCCCCTCTCCTTTTTTTCTTTTCTTTCCAAACAGATTCACAAGTATGAAAAAAAATCTTAGAGAAATCTGGCAGATTGCACAATGTTTATTCAAAAGAAGAGGAGTTATGCCCCAGAATTACTCTAAATCTGGGGTTTAGAGGCCACAAACTCCTAAGGACTTGGAGATTTAAAAATATATATAAAAAGTAATAATATGGCTTTCTAGATTTGACCACTTTCTAACCCAATTTTTAAAAAAGTGAACATGCTGGTAAGTTTGCACGGCCTTAATTTCTGTCAATAGTTCAGTTCCATCGCAGGCTGATATCTTATCACCAAATATAGCCTCGTGTCTTTATTGCTCATCTGGATAGAATGGTTAAAACTGACTTTTTAATGGAGACCGATTTCCTCATTAAGATATAAAACCAAACACGACCAGTTGCCTTCAGTTGCAGAAATAACTAGTCCTTTCCACGGCTGTCTGACTTTGTGAGGTTCTGAGCAGTCTGTCTTGGTGGGAACTTTCCACCAGAGATTTGTGGTCAGTCAGAGGAAAAGAAGCTCTCCCTTGACTGCTGCCCCCTTGAAGGACATGATGTGATTCCGAAAGGGATTATGGGAAGTGAGGGCGTGAAGTCTGTGGTCAGGTGAAGCAGGGTCTCGGAACTCACTACCAGGGTCTCAGAACCCACTATCATATCCACAGATTCTGTGCCACTGATTCAGGGGACTTTGCTTGCATATCCTAAATAGTGCTCTTGGATTCTTCCATGGTCTCCTCTTTAATGTCAGAGGTGGCTGAAGAAACTGTGTCTTAGACCCCCATTGCAACATGTACTGTTTACCTATAAGTATAGTTTCAATATGCTGAGAATCTTGCCCAGTACTCTGGCTATTGCAGCATTCCAAAGTGTATGTGATTTATTGAACTAGAATTCAGAGTTCTTTGACTTAAACACAATCTACACTTCATGCTGAAGAGGACAGGGGAAACACACATGACTCTTGGTGGCTAGTAGGAAAACAGCTTGGTATTGGCATAAAAACTTTGAAGTTTTTTAAGTAGAAATCTAGTTTTGTTTTTGTTTCTTTGATACAGGGGCTCACTTTATAACACTAAGTGACCGGTCTTATGATCTGCCTGCCTGGAAGGTCTATTTCAGACATAATGGCTTTGCGGCCACTTTTAGCAATGACTTTTAAATGGCAAACCTCTCTAGTGAAGTAATCAGAAACAAGTTATAAAAAAACAAAACAAAGCAAAACAAAACACTAAGTTACCAGAAAGGGGGCTAACCCCTCCAGAATAGATGAACCTAAAGAGAGAAGATAGTAGGTTAGTAACAGGCGAGTTAAAGGAAGCCAGAGTGGCTTACATCACTTACTTAACGTTTTGTCATAGAGGCCAGTGAAGAGAGGGATGATGGGTAACCATTTTCCCAATTAACAATGGGAAATGGAGGATTATGGGAATTCAGATAACCCAGCTTGACATTATCCCTGACCATACTGTAGGAGGGGTTATTAACTAGATGACTTATGAGCCCTCAGAAATAAAAGTAGCCGTCTGGGAGCCAACTCACAACTTCATTTCTTTCAGACAGGGTTATAAGTGATTTATGATGTAAACATGGCAGGAGTCCTTCACAAAACAGTCTAAGAATCTCCTCCAACCCAACAGCAGAAAAATAAATAGAAGGAAAGAAGGAGAAAACAAGTTGTACTTGATCAGCCTCATGGAGGCTTGAGCATGGTGCTTTGAAGGCAGCTATTTCTAAAACCCATTTTGTTTTTCTATGTTTAATTTCCACATTTTCAAATATTGCATAACATTTTAGTTTTCTCTATTTTTTAATAATTTAAAATTTGATCTTCAGAAATTTCATAAGCATGTACTATATATTTCAGTCATATCCACCCCAAACTCTCTCCAGTTCCCCATGGGACTCTAACACCTGTCCATTCCAAGCTTTTTTTTTATATATATGAGATGAAATGAAAGTTTATTCCAATAATAGTAATTGTTGAAGAAACAATCTTACCCACGATCTGCCAAATATACTCCCGAAAGTGCCACAAAAACCCCTCATAATTACAAGAGTCACCCTCCCAAAACTGAAAAGAATGTATTTGTTCTTTGGAATATGAAAGTGGGCAAACCAGTGTGATGTCCCATTAAACTTGATGGACTAAAAAGGAAATAAGATTTTCATCTCTGAAGAGCCAAACATTTCCCATGCAGAAGTTTTAGTTTATCCAGCCTGGCGTGGAGCCAAATTACATTCCTTTCCTTTTTAAAATAAATAAACCACTAAGCCCAGTTGGTGCTAACCATCCGTGTATAGGTGTGGGGTCGTTCATGGAAACATAGGCAACACGCCGGCAGCCACACTTTCCTCACTGAGTAACTTCCAAAAGCTGCACAGCTAGGGGTGGGGCTCTAGGAGCCCCTCCCCTATCCCTGCTGGAATTTTGATGGGTTTTATCTTGTGCAGATGGCCACATTCCCATGAGTTCTTATGTGCCATCTCTGGTTCTTACTACTGTCTTTCTACCCTGTGTTTTGGGATGTTCCCTGGACTTTGGGTGGAGGGATGTTGTTATAAAGGACTCACTTATAGCTGAGTACCTAGACTCATTTATCCTCAGCACTTTGACTAGTTATGAATCTCTAAACTAACTACTCACTACCCTCTGTGACCAATGCCGAGAGCAACACAAATCAGTGCAAAAATAAATGGGTAGAAGGCCATTTGACCACTTGACCATTTTTTTTTTTTTAAATAGCCCTATGTTCCGCACTAAGACCCATGACCTCCCACTGTGGTCTTTTTACCAGGTCTATATTTTTTTTAGATCTGATGCTACATTTCAGGAACAAATGTGTTATATTTACGCATTGATTCCATCTGCATTCTGGAGGGTGGTTTTACTAGGTAGACGATGGCATAGGAGTTACAATGCGTTTGAAACATGGGCTCAAACAAGTGAGGTGAAATATTTAGAGTTGAATGTGGATTACAACATCTCAGCCATAATATGCCTAACATCACTGCTGCCCAAACTAGAGCAAGCGTTACATTTATTTGGCACTTACTGTATACTAGGTTCTGTTCCAGCCATCCCATATGCTTCCCTGTACTCAATTTTCCACCACTTTTACAAAGATAGGTGCTAGATTCTTAGTAAGTATTTTATAAAAAGGAAAATAAAGTTTGGTGAGGGCTCTCTTCATTGTCATGTGGAAGATAAGGATCCCCTCTGGCAATCTATTATAATTCACCTGCTTTCATACCTTTGTATGTGAAGGCTGCCCCAAGCCTCCACTGACTGTATACGGCACAGTGAAACCTCAAGTCATTGGAGTGCAGAGACCTGGAGATCCCTACATCTTCAAGTCAACATCAGGCATGCGAAAGAATAGTGTTAGGTGCCATGGGCAGTGGGTTTCTGATTAAAGGAGAACAGAACCCCGGTGGTTAGCCTAAAGTCTATGTTAATTCTGGGTGGTGTGATGTTAAAATACCGTTGACACTCCGTAGGTCTAGGACACAGTTGTTAGGGAAGCTGTATCATTGCTAGGTAAATACAGCCATCATTTCTAGCAAATTGTCTGAGAAGCCATTTTGACATTGATTTCAAGAAAGAAGCTGGGGTTTGACATGATTTATAGTCTCCCTGCCAGGGACCTTTGTCCTTCCTGCTGCTCCTTCTGATCCTCCTGTGGGATCTGCCATCTTCTCTGCTTGTGTTCAGTCAGCGCCTGCAAACCTGAGGGCCCAGCATAGGAAGCATAACACCCCAGTTCCGATCTTGACACTGAATAAATTTGTGGTTTGACTTTATGCAAATCCCTCCGATCTCTTTGGGTTACCTACTTCATACCTCTGCTTAATTTACAGACTGAAACCAGACCTTGCATATAAAATTGCAGGCAAGTATGAGACATCATGCATTATTATTACTAATAATCTTTGAGTTAGTTGCAACAATGCCTAAAGCCAGGATTATTCTTGAATAAATATCACACCTGTTGGGGATGCTCTTCTCTAATATCCACAGTTCCTCTGGACTGCATATTTTTAGACTCTCTCTAACTCTGTGCTGCGGATTTCCGATGGAAATCCAGTCTGCCTTCTCTTTTTAAAGCAAAAAGGACTGTGTAAAGCGAATGTCTGGGATATAACTGGTACATATATCGAATCTCCTTAGTCTGGGCTGTTGAGTAAGTTTAATTAATTTACTAAGTTAATGTTCGACTGCTAGCAACAGAGCCTCATTGCCATCAGCTGGGGAGAGGGAATTGAAAACCTAAATGAGCTCATTTTTTTCACAGTTTGGAATTAGGGACCAGTTAGCCAGTTGTGGAGGTTTTCCAATTTCTCCATCTGCCCTGGAGGGATTCAGGCAATTCTCTCCCCCAACACTAAGTGTGAGTAAGATCAGGAAGAGGTACAGGATAAGGGGGAAAAAAAGCCCCAAACAAAATAAAGAAACTCAGCTCAGGTTTTGCTTCCATTTTTTGACCTCAAAGAGCTCTCTGGGAGCTGCTTGCTAGGTGGGGTCTGGGAAGCAGATGCTCATGTGCCTAATTTGGGAAGGAAGAAAGGCCTCAGCGAAGGATATTTAACTGTGTGCATTCTCTCTGCTGGGTGAGCAGATAAAGGAAAAACAAATAAACAATAAAAGAATGGAAACAAAATTACAGAAATTTGCAAAATTTGACAAATGGTGGCCTCTAGTTGCCACAAGCTAATGGCTTGCAATGATTAATAAGAGTAAAAATAATTGCATTTCATTAAGATTGATGACACCCCATTTAACCTCCCCTCTTGTTTCAGCCCTAAAGTGGAAAGAGATGAAGTTCTCATCTATAATAGCTCCTGTAACATTACCATGGAAACTGAGGCAGAGATGGAGTGCGAGACGCCTAATCAGCCAATTATCGCCAAGATTACTGAAATACAGAAAAGCCGGGGCCAGAACACTCAGGTATAATCAAATCTTTTTTACAGACTGATTCAAACAGCTCAAATTAAATTTGTAATATTGTGTACATTAAAAAAAAACAATTTAGTCCAAATGGCAGCGATATATAATATTAAATGCTCTCAGACTTTGAGGGGCTGATCCAATGCTTACCATCTGAATTTATAGTTAACTATGGTTAATCATATATTTCCTCCAAAATAAATGAGCCCTGCCTGGCTTCTGTGAGACAGAATTCTGAACAGATAACCTCTACAGCGTTTTGTCCTGATTTCTGCATGCATGTTAGAAAGGAGGTTCCTATGCTTTATTTCTTGATAAAACAAACAGCCTACAATTTAACCAGGCCCTTCTGGGAGGCTTCCAAATCACTCAACCCTCTTCAGCTAGCAGGACAACAGTGTCGCCTGTCTATCTGGTTCTGTTCTGTGAGGAAGGAGTGTGAATGTCAGCCTCTGAGGAGATCCCTGGGAAGTTAGAAACAAGAAGGGCCAGAGGCCATTTGATCTGACCTCTCAGTCTCAAGGCATCCCCTTTAAACCACCCGAACCACTCTCTCCAAGTGGCTCTCCTGATTCTGTGCTCTGTAAGTCCCCAGTGAGAGATTCCACAGCCTCCCAAGGGAGTTTTTGAGAACTGAAATCAGAGGCTAAGAGTTCTTTGGAAATGTATCAGATAATCTCTTACAGCTCCCCAGGCTTCTCTCTGTACGCAGACCAAAAATAATATTTATTGAGCACCTACTCCCTTAGGTGCCTTTCCTCTTATGAAAGCAATCCTCAGGTCATCTTGTCTTTGTCTCTTTTATTTGGTACAAACATTTATTAAGAGCCTCTTATATGTCACACAGTATTCTAGATCCTTTTGTGTATGCCGTTTGAGTCAACCCATCCCAATCCAAATCTATACCTCTTTGGCTTGTGATAAGCATTTCTGTGTAAGTTTCGTATTTCTGCAGAAAATGTGTGCTGTTTTGAAGAGTCTGTCTTCTGTCCCTCCTAAACTGGGTCCTGCCTATCTCCAACCCCAGGGGTCTCTGTGTTTATTTTCCCCTACTTCCACTCTTCCCATTCCCCCAATTTCCCGGTGTCTCCACTTTTTACTTCACTGGTCTCCCCGCAAATGCCTCTTCTTTCAGTCCACAGCTCACACCGACTTCTCCTTTCCAAATCCACTGTCCTATAATTGCAGGTCCCGCTTTACTCTCTGCTTCCTACGCAGCTGTCAGGTGCGACTGTAGGGGACACTGAGCATTGTTAAGCCTCTCTCAATCTCACCTTTTAAATTTTTTTTTTCTGACAGTTTCCTATGTGTATATATGCCTTTAAGCTATTTTCATGCCTTTTGACCTCTCTCATGTCCCCTCCCCTCTTGATGGAAACTTGCCTCTTTCCAACAAGTCCCCCTCCATTTTCATGCCCCCTCTCAGCACGTGACTATTGAGTTTAATCTGCATTTTGTGCAGGAGCTTGCTGAGGCTGTTGTTTACCCCACGTAAGAAAATGATACCCTCTGCCCCAAACCATTAACTCTCAGTAGTCCTTTTACAGAGGAGAAGGGCCTCGTGATATGTCCCTCACCTGTTTTGCAATGTTGAGGGGCTCAATCTTGTGCAGGTAACCATAACTTCAGTGAGTTCATGAGTGCAAAGCCATGCCATGTGCAGAGATATCACTTTGTGACACCTCCCTTTCCACTGCCTCTTACACACACACACACCTTCTGCAGAGGTCTATGAGCCTTGATATAGAGGTCTTGTTTAATGATAAACACTACACCGTTTATTCTCAGGACCAGTTTTAAGTCTCTGCTTTTACCACCTTGGTGTCACTTTCAGTCTGAATGGGTAACAGTTTAGCATTCTTGGGTTGTCAAGCTAAGCAAATTCTGGGCAAAGGATCCAAGAGGTAGGTTATCATATTGGTTAAGTATCTGAGCTTTGTAGTTCTACTACAAGATTTGAATATACTACTCACCTCATGGAAATTGTTTGACCTACCTGTGCATCAGTTTTCTTATCTGTACAGTGGGGATAATAATAGTAGCCTCCTGATCAGGCTGTTGTGAGCTTAACTGCATGTAAGACACTGGAAACTGCTTTAAGCACACAGCTAATGTCGTCCAGTGTTAGTAGTGACAATACAAGAAAATGGTATTGAATGATTTACCACAGTATTTGCTGCTTTGACCAGATAATTTTCTTTTTAGATTTCATTAATTTTTTAAAACATTTTAGAGGCTAATTTTGAGATGTGAGGGATCTTTAGATGTTTCATTTATTTTAAAATTCTTGAGCAATTGATATGAATTGAGTTCTGATGTAGGATTCCCCTTTGTATGCTGTGATTATTGATTATCATTAATGAATAAAAGAAACTGCTTTGGACCTACAGCAGGGCAGAACTTAGCTAGGTGGGAAAACTAAACTGAATGCTGGGAAGAGGAAGGGTGGAGTCAGGGAGAAGCCATGTAGCCCTGCTGGAGACAGACACCACAACTTTAGTCAGTAAGCCACAGTCTCGTGACTATACACAGATTTATGGAGATTGATTAAATTAATATGTAGGAGTTAGTAAATAAGAAGCAAGAGCTAATGGGGCAAGCAGTGTTTTATTATTTCAGGGCTGAGCAGTCGGGAAACAAACAAGTGGCCATCCTCCAGCAAATTGGCATCTTCCAAGTGGCCAACTAAAATCCACTTAAAACCTGAAAGAGGGAAGAAATCCTAGACACAAAAGAACAGAGAAGAAGCAAGCAGAGACGTGGCTCCTTAAGAGAGGTTATCCTGATTTAGTGATAGCCATGCCATTTTGTAACGTCAGCTTTCTGGGCCATGCTGCCAGAACAAACTCTGACAAGGTCTGGCTATGGGACATTTAAATGGGTTTTGTGAACAGAGTCCAACAACCTGCTTAATGGTGCGACATAGACCTGCTGTATACTTGGAAATGGGGCAATATGCATGACTTGTAGAGGCAGTAAATGGAATTCCACCATGTTGGACTGGGCAGAGCAAGCAGACAGCACTGCATTTGCTCTAACAATGACACAGCTTAGGTTTTTAAGAAGAACTTAGCATTTTAAGAAGCACTCCTGGACAGTAAAGAATTACAGATACACAATAGGACAGGTCCAGATAGGAAAGACTTCTAAATGGGTCACACTGTTGAATAAATGTACATAGGCTTGGGAGAGAGAAGCAAAATAACATAGAGAGTTATAAAAAGAAGTAAATGATTTTTTTTTAAAAAAGCCATGTAAAATGGAATATACACAGAGAGTCTGGATTATGTATATTATTGTGTTTTCTTTGAATTTTTTTTTTGGCTGTGAAGAGCTAAGTAACCAACACATATACTTTAAAAGTATCTTGTCTTCAAAATTTGGGTCTAAGGATATGTTGCTTTGGAAAAGAGGTTTTTCTACAGAGGATGAGAACCTGTGGGTTGTTTCCAGACTAATGTGGTTTGATGGACCAAAACACCCTGTAAGGTCATCATGAATACTCCCAAAACCTACTTCACCCAACAGAAAGCAGGAAGCAGTTTGGAGAGAACTACACCTAAATTCCCTAAATTATTGTTTATAAATGTTTGTTTACATTTAAAGGGGGATATGCTATAGAGATTTGCTTTGGTCTAGATCTTTGTTTGTTGATAGAAATTTTAGATCTATTTTGTTATATACGTATTTCTGCTATTGCTTAAGGTATTGTGATTGTGCAGCTCACTTAAAAATGTAGTGTATACTTAAGAAATATAGGTTAATAGATAATCATCTATAATAGTCAAGCTTGTAGTCATGTTAGTTAGGTTTTCTAGATATAGAGATATATTTCAGTTAGGTATTCAAATCTTCCAGAGACCTTCAGAATATGGCATTTAAAATGTTTTAAGAACTTAGGACCTTTCATGACAATGAGACACATCTGCTCCTGGCAGTTACTTCAAGAGGAAGATGGGCATTGAAGAGGCTCCTTATGGTGTTGGTTAGCCATTTGGGCAAGAAACTGCTATTGCCTGAACTGCTTGATAAACTGGACATGAAGGACCAGCAGAGAAATGACTGTTGAACTTGCCCAAAGGTGAAAAAGGGACTTTGGAGTTCCTGCTTCATGAAAGAGTATGCCAGACACATTCAGGACACAGAAGAAAGTGACTGACAAACTGCCACTATAGGCAGAACTGTCTTTGAAATTTTCTGCTTTTGGAAAGTCTTTTGGATATTATGGGTCTGTAGGCTGAAGATGGATGATAGAGAAGAACTTTGGGTGACTGTCCAGGCAACAAGATGTTTCTGTCAATTCTAGAGTTTTGGAAGTTGCTTACAATGCACTTCCTGTTTACTTAGGTAATATTATATCCTTCTGGAGTCTTTGATGGAGTTGAAGAATAGATGGTAATAATATAGTTTTAATTAGTTACAATAAAAGATAAAATAGATATAAATATTGTAACTGTAATTCTTGCTTGACACCTCTTTTGTTATATGTAATTTTACTATGTTAAAGTTAAAGCCTTCTTTTCTATTTAAACAGAAAAGGAGAGGTGATGTGGGATTCCTCTTTGTATGCTGTGATTACCATTAATGAATAAAGAAACTACATTGGACCTATAGCAGGGCAGAACTTAGCTAGGTGGGGAAAACTAAACTGAATGCTGGGAGAAGGAAGAGCAGAGTCAGGGAGAAGCCATGTAGCCTCGCCACAGAGAGATGCCAGAACTTTAGTCAGTAAGTCACAGAGTTATATCAATGCACAGATTAATGGAGATGGGTTAAATTAATATGTAAGAGATAAGTCAATAAGAAGCTAGAACTAATGGGCCAAGCAGTGTTTTATTATTTCGGGGCTGAGCAGTCAGGAAACAAACAAGTGGCCCTCCTCCAACAGAGTTCTAAATGTGTTCAAGTTCTGCTTTCCTCTTAAAAAGATAAGAACCCAATGTGAAAGGATGTCTTCATTGTTAAGGAATAGCTGGGAAATGAGGTAAGGGAAAGGTTAAGCCTCACAAGAGGATGCCTAGAGTTGACTCATCCTAGTTCAGTGGAGCTTTGGGCATTACCCAGACTAGTATTTCAGAGATGAATCAGCTAAGATTCATAAGGACAAATCTTGGTAAAGAACAGATTGCTTGGTATTTGACATCACAGCTATCCAGCTATCAGTCACTGTGGAGAAACTAAGCCCTTTGCTTTTTGGAAACTGGGCTGGGGGAGAATGAGGGCATATCTCAAAAACCTACTGTGCTAGTGAAATATATAGGAAATTCCATTCCTGAGGCATGAAGGAGATATATGCCACAGTTATGGCTACCACATGTGGTTGTGGTGATTATAATGTCATAGTTTAAATAGTCTAATAGGAGCAGAGTCCTTGCAAGTAGCTAGGAGGCATGGGACAGTGGAAGAGAGTTATGGTAGGATCATCAGAATCTGAAACCCATGTTAGCCTTAGCAGGTCCCCAATTAACCAAACAAATGTGTGGAACACGTTTTTTACCTCTTGATTGTATTTATATATAATGAGTTGGGTGTTATCAATGTGGCTTAAGTGGGCACGCAGTTGCCCAGGACCTGGGAAAATATAGCTCTAGGTAATGGGAAAACAGTTAATCCTACATTGTATTCTCTGATGGAGTGGTTTGGCTTATTTTAGGAAGTGGATATCACAATGCCCACAATAAACTAAGTGGGACATAGAGTTGATTTATATCCCAGGCCATCATGATCTGTGTTTTCTCTACTAGGGTCTTAGGGTCTTTGTTAAGACACAAACCAACTTTGTCTGAGCTTAGATTTGGAGAACTACAGTACTGGCAGACGCTTAACTGAGACAAGTAGAATATTTGGCAACAGAAAGGTCCCACAGGCAGATAAATTTGTGAATATTGGTTTTTTTCTCTCTTGCTGTTTTCATGTAAGTATGAATTTATTTATACATTTATGAATATGTACCTTCATCAAGGTTATTTAGGAGCGTTCTATGCATGATTTATAATGGGACTTTTATGAAGACCTATGGTATTAGCATAACTTGCCTTTGGAACATTTTAATTCTATGGTTTTCCAAAGGACTGACACCTCCCCTTATGCCCACAGATTGAAAATAGTTGTCTGTGTTGCTATGACTGGATGTGTATGTGTGTGTGTGTGTGTGTGTGTGTGTGTGTGTGTGTATGTGTGTGTGTGTTTATATGTCTATAACCCAAGTGTTAAGCTTTGTGGTTGTCAAGATGAGGTCTTAACAGGGGAACATAAACCAAAGAGGGATGGTTTTTCTGGGGACGGCAGATGGCTTTGGTCTATTGTTTATAGCTGGGCTGATGTTGAGCTTGAGCAAGCCCGAGGCTACTGTAGAACTCTATGACAAGTGCAGAGAAGGGAAGGATATGGGAAGCAGCTTTCTCTTCATTTCTGCCTCCAGGAAATCCTGCCAAGTTCATCCCACTCACTCAGTTGTTTGTCCCAACAGTTTTAGTGTGGTTACTTGAAAAGGCTTCTCTAAGAGGAAGTTGTTTCTAATATTTCATAGAAGTAGAAAAATAATCAGAAGCAATGCTTTTCAACTTCTCTGGGAAACACCTTTGAATCTAGAAACTTGTATCTATTAAAATCTTATTCTGTATGAGGATAAAATAAAGATATATAAATTGGTATGAGACAATACAAACTTTACAGAGTTTACCCTCCCTGTGTTTGCCCCAAAAGATGATTGAGGAATTGTAAAATGAATCCAAGAAAATATTACAAAAACCAATAATGAACATAAAACCAGAAACATAGTAGGAGCAACATAAAAGTTGTTGGCGGTATATCTCTGGACTTAATGTATTTTTTTGTAGCACATATATGTGTGTTTGTATGTATGCAGATGTGCATGTAAAAGTCAGATATAAAACTCATGTTCTTTCCTTCAGGCACTGTTTACCATTTCCAAACACGTTCTCTCTCACTGCCTGAACTCACTAAGAAGGTTCTGCAGGCTTGCCAGAAAGCCCCGAGGGTAGGCTTGCCTCTTCTTCATGAGAGCCTAGATACTGAGCCCTTGCTACCACGGCCAGCTTTAGTTTTTGCTTTTTGGCTGTTTTGAGACAGGGTTTATCTGTGTAGCCTTGACTTTCCTGGAACTCACTCTGTAGACCAGGCTGGACTTGAACTCAGAGATCTGTCTGTCTGCCTCTGGAGTGCTAGTATCAAAGTTGTGCACCACCACCATCCATCCAGCATCCCACCTTTTTTTTTTTAAATAGGAAATTTGGTGATTAAACTCAAATCCTCCTGCTTGCATGGCAAGAATTTTATTCAAGCAGCTATTTCTCCAGTTCCTTATTATAGTTTTCAAGAATGGTTTCTTATGAAAAGAAACAGTGAAATCCTTCAAGTAGATAGAAAAAGAAAAAAAAAAGGAGAAGCGTAAGTCCTTTCTTTGAAGAAATAAGACAAATTTCAGTTTAAAAACGGAGAGGTACCTGGAGAATGGCATATGACGTAACAAAATGGATTCACAAAGGAGAATTCTGATAACAAAAGAAGACAGACCACCCCTAAGAACACCAAAACTTTGAATTTAGAGACTGTTAGATATCAGGAAATGAGCACAAGAGTCTTAGGGTCTTGATTGCTGTAAATAGACACCATGACCCTGGCAACTTTAACAAAGAAAAACATTTAATTGGGTGGCTTAAGTGTAGAGGTTCAGTTCATTATCCTATGGCAGGACATGGCAGCATGCAGGCAGACATGGTGGTGGAGAAGCTGACAGTGAGAAGGAGCTACATCTTGATCCTGCAGGCAACAGGGAGTGAACTGAGACCCTGGGTGTGACTTGACACATGAGACCTCAAGGTCCACCCCTCAGCGACACACTTCCTCCATCAAGGCCACAGCTACTTGTCAGAGTACTAGCCCCATGGACTTTATGGGGATCAATTACATTCAAACCACCTCAACAAGATAGAACATTCTTAATTACTTGGCTCAATGCTGTGACCAAATACATGAAGGAAATTAAAGAAAGAAGTATTTATTTGGGGCTTACAGTCTGAGGGGATACAGTTCATCATAGTAGAAAATGGTAGTGATAGGATTGTGAGGCAGTAGCACATTGTGCAAGAAGGCAGAGCACACAGAAGTATAGATAGCCAGGCAATAAAAACCTCAAGGCCTACCCCTAGCCATGGTAGATTTTTCACAATCTACCTTTGAAAGGTCCACAAGTGTTAGAACAATGAACCTGTGGGGACATTTTAAATTCTAACAAGGGGGTGGCTTGATGACTACCAAGGGAAGTGGTAACCCTGAGAAGTCCTCTCCCTGTTTCCGCTTAACTGGTGCAACAGCTATTGAAACCACACCTTCCAAGAAGCAAGCCCAGCACTTCAGCAGCAAATCTACTAGGAAGGCCTTGTGTTCTTGGGCATAATTGAAATGTGGGTGAATAAGCTGTCTGTTTTATCTTTAAGGAAATGTCAGCCCTTCCATTCCCCACTAAGTTCAGCCTTCCAGCCAACCCTGGAGTCTTTACACATGGAATTGTATGTTTCCCAGAAAAGATATTGAGGGATGCTTCTCTGGAGAGGTTAAAATAGTGAAGAACTACAAATACTACATTCAGAAGCCTCTTGATATCCACTTAACTCTTAGGGCTTTCTTTTCCAGGATTTATTCTTATTATTTTATGTGTGAAGGGTGTTTAGCCTGTATGTCCATCTGCTCACCTAGTGCCCAAGGAGGTGGTGAACCTCCATATCAGTGCTGGAACTCAAAACTGCTTGGGTCTTTGTAACAAATATTCTTTTTTCTTTTTTTATTGATTTTTATTGAACTCTACATCTTTCTCTGCTACCCTCCATGCTTCTCCCTCGCCTTCAACTCTCCCAAAGGTCCCCATGCTTCCAATTTACTCAGGAGATCTTGTCTTTTTCTACTTTCTACTTCCCATGTAGATTAGATCTATGTAAGTCTCTCTTAGTGTCCTCATCGTTGTCTAAGTACTCTGGAATTGTGATTTGTAGCCGGTTTTTTTTTTTTTTGCTTTATGTTTAAAAATCACCTATGAGTGAGTACATGTGATAATTATCTTTTTTTGTGTCTGGGTTACCTCACTCAAAATAATGTTTCCTAGCTCCATCCATTTGCCTGCAAAATTCAAGATATCATTATTTTTTTCTTTTCCTCATCCATTCTTCGATTGAGGGACATTTAGGCTGATTCCAGGTTCTGGCTATGACAAACAATGCTGCTATGAACATAGTTGAGCACATGTCCTTGTGGCACGATTGAGCATCCTTTGGATATATACCCAAAAGTGCCATTGCTGGGTCTTGAGGAAGGTTGTTTCCTAATTTTTTGAGAAATTGCCACACCAACATCCAAAGGGGCTGTACCAGATTGCATTCCCACCAGCAATGCAGATGTGTTCCCTTTACTCTGCAACTTCTCCAGCATAAGTTGTCATCAGTGTCTTGGCCATTTTACAGGTGTAAGATGGAATCTAAGCGTTGTTTTGATTTGCATTTCTCTGATGACTAAGGATGTTGACCATTTCCTTAAGTGTCTTTCAGCCATTTTAGATTCCTCTGTTAAGAGTTCTCTGTTTAGGTCTGTACTCTATTTTTTTTTTTTTTTTTGGTTTTTCGAGACAGGGTTTCTCTGTGGTTTTGGAGCCTGTCCTGGAACTAGCTCTTGTAGACCAGGCTGGTCTCGAACTCACAGAGATCCGCCTGCCTCTGCCTCCCGAGTGCTGGGATTAAAGGCGTGCACCACCACCGCCCGGCTGTATTTTTTTTTTTTTTTGGATTATGTGTTCTTTTGATGACCAATTTCTTGAGTTCTTTGTATATTTTGGAGACCAAACCTCTGTCTGATGTGAAGTTAATGAAGATCTTTTCCCATTCTGTAGGCTGTCATTTTGTCTTGTTGACTATGTCCGTTGCTTTATAGAAGCTTCTCAGTTTCAGGAGGTCCCACTGAGTGAGTTAATGTGTATATGGCTGTGTGGGTTTGAATGTGTGTGGAAATAGGTGGATAATGTACACGTGGAGACATGAAGTGGATGCCAGGTGTCTGCCTCAGTCACTCTACTTGATTTCCTGAGCGTCTGTTCCTGACTGACTCTGGAGCTCACCGATTCCAGCTAGCTCAGCTAGCCAGCTTGAGGATTCCATCTTTCCGTCTTTGCCTCCTATGTGCTGGAACTCACAAGTGGCCACAACACCTGCCCAGCTCGTCTGTGGGTTCTTTGGACTGAGTTCTGATCCTCACGTAAAGGCTTTACCCACTGAGCTGTGCCCCAACCCCAGACTCTGCATTTTTAAGTTCTTTTGAGTTTCCCAGCACATTTCTTCCTCAGGATATTTGTTGAAGGAATTTTTTTTTAACCTTTTGATATCCCATAGTACTTTACCATACCTATGGAATTTATCTCTCTTGGATATTTAAGTTGCCTGCATTGACTTAAATATTCTATCTCCCAGCTAGACAATAAAAGTCCCTGAAGGCGAGCTCCATTTGAGATCCCTTTTCGAGGACTGAATAGGAGAAGACAAATACCTGGTTTGAACCATACTGCTTAATCTACTCTCTGCTTGTTTAAGCAGAGTGTTCTAGAAAATTCCCACAGATCAGTGGTGACAGCATCCAGCTTTTCCTTTCCAGTTTGTACAGTGATCCTGACACAGATGTGAAGGTCTAATCAATTTTGTTTGTCCTACTATAGGAATTCAAAAGCAGTCTTCAACTTTGTTTTGTGGCTCCTTTTCATTTCATTTCCCCTTTACCTCCTTCTATTCTTTCTTTGCCCTCCTTCCTCTGTTCCCCCTTCCCATCTCCTTCCCTGCTCTCCCTTCTACCACTCTCCTACACCATCCCTCATCTTGTTTTTGCCACCCCTTTTTTCCTCCTCCTCTTCCTCTCCCCCTCCCTTCTCCTTCCCTTTCTCTTCCTTTCGGATCTTCCTCTCTTACTTGGTGTTATGTGCTTGCAGACAGAAAGTGTGGGGTGTAGGGTTGAACTAGTTTTTTGAACAGGTACACAGGAGATATAGGAGCTTGAAGGTTCCTTAGCTGACCTGCAGAAAGCCAGGGTCCCTTGCGTCTGCATTTTCTCCATGAAATGAGGGTTCTAATTCATGACAGCTATCTACTGCCAGGAGAGTAGGATCCGCTGGAGCAGACATTTCTCCTCAGAAAGGGTTTATCTCCTTAGAATAATTAGGCAAGCAGCAGAGTCAAGTAAGCTGAAAAGTGAGCAGGATTCCTGAGGCCTGACATCTCTGACTGTGAGGCAGCTCACTTAACCTTTCAATCAATTAGCACAACTTGACACCCGGGTTTGGAGGAAGACAGTGTATATAAAGTGGAACAGTCAGAGAATCCTAGGCGTCCAACAGTGTCATTGTGGTACGGTGCCTGTGACCTTGGGCTCTGGGAGAAAACGAGAATTGTTTATTATATCACTTTGGGCATGTTTCCTTAACTTCACCAAGTCTGTTCCTTTCTCTTTGCCAAGGTTGTCAGGATTAACTAACGGGTGCAGGGTATTTAACAGTGTCTTATTTATAGGTCACCTCCAAATGTGCTATTTTTACTGTCTTTTCAATACATGATAAGATAAACAATCAGAAAAAAGAGATTCGTGTATGCTTTGAAAATTATTGTCTAGGGTTAGAGTATTGTTTTTTTTGCTTACTGTGGTGATGTCATGCCTATAACCTGCTTGGCTAATGACACTATATTTTGTCATTGATTCAAACCTAAGGTCTTGTATGCATCTTTATCATGCCCTTCTATTCCAAAGAACAAATCCGGGGAATATTTAGACTGATTTCAGTCTTTAACTGAGATTTATGAGCTTTTTTGCCCCCCTCTTTGTCAGAGAACTTTAGCACATCGGCTTGCTCCAGATATTAGGGTTACATGATATGTTAGGTTTATATTTCATGTTAGGGTCACATTACATGTTAGGGTCATATTACATGTTAGGGTTACATGTAGCATACATTCACCATGATGAGGCAGCAGTTTCAATGGCCATGTTTTATGTTGCAGACACAAAGGACCTCATGATTTCTAGTTACCATCTATCACTGAGTAAATCACTACATCACTACATGGGAGTCTGATCCCAGGTAAACTGCTCTTAATCTTTGCTTTAAAATCAAGTTTCTGCCCTCAGTGGAAAACAAAGCTTAATGAGGTCTCTGAAAATGACCGTATTGGTGACAGACAGGCAGCCCAGAAGAGGACTGGTTATGTATAGACATTAGAAATATTGAATTGGTTTCTGTAAAAACTGTAAACAGCAGTTACCAGGAAGATACCATCAGTTGTGTGAATAGCTATTAACTTGTTTTTGACCATGAGTTGGTCTCCAAATGATTTTTGGACTCTCTAATTCTTTCAGTGTGATTCAGTCTCAAGGGAATTGAGCTAACCTAGGTGAAGGTCCTGTTCTGCTGTAGGCTCATTTTGTTACTATCTTCTTGACGTCTTCTCAGATTCAGCTTGCCTGCTGTGTACATGGATACCTTGTCCCTAAGCACGGGAGATTTTCCCTCCAGTCTCTTTCTCCCACTTCTTGTAAGTATGCTGGGGCTCCAGACCCATGCCGCTGTGTCCAGCTTCGTGTGGGATCTGAGGACTGGAACTCAGTTCCCTATGCTTGCATGATAAGCACTTCACCTGCAGAGCCATCTCCCCAGCTTCCAAGCTGGTTAATTCTCCTTCCTTTCACAGATCCTCTGTTTCTGTTCTCATTTGCAGTTCCCATGTGCTTAAGATGCTCTGTGGGATCTTCCAGTGCTGAGAACTAATCATCTTTTGTTGTATTGTTCCAAACAGTCAGGTTATGTGGGGACTGGTGACTACCGTGGCATTTCTGTCTTAGCGCTTTTTTTATTTCTGCTTAGGAAATACCACAGAATATTAAGCATTAAGAACATTTATTCCGATACAGTCTATGTCTATATCTACAATTTATACTATATTCACATACACACCTACAGCTCATTATAATCCATAGGGATTTTCTGTATGCTCTTTCTATTTTTTTTCATTGAAATTTACTTTAACAATATTAATGGAAAAAAACCATGAACTTGAAAAAGAGGAGAGAGGAGCATATGGGAAAGTTTGGAGAGAGAAAAGGGAATGAGAAATGTCATAATTATATTGTAATCACAAACATTAAACGGTTTGTTACTGTGGAGGCCGGGGCAATGGCTTACAGAAAAGCACTTGTCCTACAGGCACGAGTACTCAACACAATGTGAGAACCTGCATACAAAACTCAGGTGTGGTAGCGAGTGCTCGTTATCCTAGTACTGGGGAGAGAGAGGCTGATGGAGCCCTGAAGAAATCGCTGGCTGCCAGTCTAGCCTACCGACTATCCCATGGAAAGCCTCCATTTTAAAAAGTAAGATTGAAGGTGCTCTCAAAGAATGACACTGTAGTGGTCCTCTGGCCTTTGTGCATGTGCCCCACCACATGGGTATGCCTGCATACAAGAACATGCACACAAACATACACACACACACACACACACACACACACACACACACACACACACACACACACACACACACACACACGAATACCATTAGTAAGTCTTGGAAAACAAAAGGAAAACAATTCAAGTGTACTTAAATGGCAGGGAGGTTCTGTTGGCTCACCGAATGGGAGAATTTAGAGTTGTAAGAATGGCATGATTCTGCAGCTTGGGTCTCTTTCTGAGTCTGCTTCTTGTGGCCACAGATGTTTTTTTATGGCTCCCAGGACAACTTGCTTTCCAATTCAGATTGCACGAAATCCAAGGATCTTTCTTGACTCAGTTAAAGAGGAGAGGGGAATCTTCCATATACGGATCAATACATCCACTCAAGATTGCCCTACGCTAAGCTGTTTGATCACCAAGCTCTGGACTCAGACTGTCCACTTTGTTGTTTGACTTTAGCCAGTGTGTATCCACTGTGACCCTTGACAGAAGCCTAGTCCCATCCCAGATGTCAGGCTATGAAAACTGAAATCTGGAGGGTGTTGTTGAATGAGAAGCTCGCAAGTGGGAGTTAAATAGTCTCAACATGCTTGCCCACAGTGGCTATGCATCTCCCTTAGAAGGCCTTGTCCTCCTGTCCTTACCGAAAGCTGTTGGTAAGTAAGATATTGCAGTTGTGTGGACTTTTAACATGGGTGGGAACCAAGGTCTGTTCCATATAAATGGAAGAGTTTGATACCCCCCCTTAGCATTTAGTAGGAGTGTTTGCTTTCAACAAACAAGCAAGCAAATAACCCAGAAAGCATAATGACTATATATAAAAGGTGCCTATCTACAGGACCTCAGTTGTGTGTTTCTTTGTTGCTTATAAAACTTCCTGATTCAAAATGAGAGGATTTTTTTTTTTGAATGACATGCTAGCTCCGAATGGGATGGCTCATTATTTAGTTCTATGCAAGGCAACTTTACTTTGATAGTGAAGACAAGATCAATCTGGGGAAAGAAATGCCCTGGTCTGGTGTTTGCTTCCACGTGATGTCTTTTCAAACATGTCCCAAATATTAACTAAATCTCCCAGCCTTCCCATGTAATGAGCACAGTGGAGTGGACCCAGGCCCCTGAATAGTCTAATGTCAGAAACAATGGTCTCCACTATTGGGGCCCACAGCTACAGTCCCAACCACCTGGAAACACTGCCATTTAACTTCCTTCCCTTCCCAGAGGGGACACTATGCACAGCGAAGCAGAAGCAAATGCATTTTGTTTGGCTTATTACTGTCATTGGCTCTTAGACATCTGAAGGACAGTACCTGATGACTTTGTTAGCATGTGGGATGTGTAAATAAAATGACCGGTAGGTGAGGCCTGGCATCCCTGTGATGGGAAAATGAAACTGTTTCATTTTAACTGTCAAACAAGAAAGGACTCAGAGGGTACCATTCACGGGTTAGCCCTGATACAGAACTCCTTAGGATGAATTCGAAGAGAAGGAAAGACTATGAAATAGCTTAAGTGTTGGATGAGTGAATGAGCTTTGTGATGGGATGGCTAGCCCAGTCTTCTGGACTTTGAAAGGGTTTTGGCCACTCTAAGAGGAAAATAGAAAAGCTTGTTCAATCACTAAGTCACAAGCTCAGTGTAGCGATATAACTGAGCTGTCTCTTTCACTTTTTCAAAGGAAACAAAGGCAAAGAAAACTCTGGCTGAAAAAAAGTCACCTGGATATTCTTTAGTGGGCATGATATTTAAACTTAGGCTTAGAGAATGACCAGATTTGGATGAGGCACAGAAGTAAGGGAATATTTTAAGGACCACTCTTACAGAGGTAGTGGCGTGGGAAACATAGCACCTATAAATAATTAGGCTGGAAGGTAGGGTTTGAAAGAAAGTCATCAGGGGTGAGAGTTCCAGGAAGAAAGTGGAGAGCACGGCTCATTGTCGTGAGCGCAAGTATGAGGAGTGTTTAATACAGGAGGAAATGGAAGATTCTCAGGGGATTGATTTTGTGGCCATGTCTCTTTTTCTCATAAAATACCCCTTAAAGCTCACATCAGAGGCAGAGAACTTGTCTTGCTGAACTGTGCTGGATGGCAGGTCATTTCTGGCTGGCATAGTCATTAACCTGAATCTCATATACATGTACATGAAGAAGAATACTGACCACGGGAGAGGGATGCTGGCCACTGGCACAATGCCAGGCACCCAGGCATTTGAAAGTTGCAGTTGAGAGAGAATGATGCCTGGCTATTCTGGAGGTGATGCGGAGGAGCCTGGGTTGAATGACAGCAGAAGGGGCTGTTGTCCCTTGGCTTTAGACTTCTGGTGATTTAGGGTGACAGTATGCAATCAATACAGTGCTCTGATAGCGACCAGGGTCCTGCCTCCAAGGCTCCACCATTATCTACCTGTGTGACTGTAGTCAAGTCTTGGACAGCCTATCCCTGTCTCTAATGAAGATCTGGACCAACTTGGTTGTTTCCAGTGTGAATCCTGTGTGCGGTTCATAACACAGGATTTTCCATTGGAAATAATCACTCTGTGGCCAGATAAGTTTAGGAAACAGGATGCTGTTCTGAGAGGCATGTCCAGAAACACAGTAAGTACTTGAGGAAGTCTCTAGAAGGAAATGAGCTTTTTGACGTTGAAGCTGGCCTTTACGAGCAATTGCTGGGTCATTAGACCCTTATCCTCCCACCACCAATTTCCTCCTCCCCCGCCATGGAACACTTTTTGGCTTTCTGTGAGACATTTTGAAGAATTTGGGACCAGCTCCTCGATAGGCCACCCTCAGTGTTACCTCCAAAGACATTTAACCACAGATTTTTTTTTAAATATAAAGACTTTTAATAATTTTCTACTGCCGATATATTATTATTTTCACGTTCTTTCCCTTCTTCCAATTCCTCCCAGATTCTCCCCACTTCCATACTTATCTGCTTCATGGCTTTCTTTTATTCTTTCTCCCCCCCCCCATCAAAAGGAAAATCAAACAAAGAAACGAACTCCAATAAGGCAAAACTTTACCAAACCAAACCAAATCAAACCCCCAAATACACAACCCCCATGAGCTTGAAACAGGTGAGCTGCACAGGACTGAGCTGCAGGAACAATGGCGACAGAAGCAACTCAGATCCCGGGTCCTCAGCACCGTGATTTCTCCTGGGAGCAGCACACACAGGCACGTGAGTACAGACAGACAGACAGACACACACACACAAACGCACCATAGACAAAATCTGAAGCCCTGGAGTTCTTAAGTTGGCCAACTATGCTTGGCATGGGGACTGGCCGGGAGTGTGGTTCATATACCCAGTGGCACTTCATTGGAGAAAATGGACATTTTCCTCTCCCAGCAGGTATCAATGGCAAATAGCTTCTTTGTGACCACTCCCTCCCACTTTTGTCTGTGATTTCATCTGGTTGGAGCTTGTGTAAATCCAAAGGACGTTTTTTCACCCACATGGTCCAGGGAACTTTCCCATCTGAAACCCTTTCCCCACTCCCAGTCAATGCTGTCTCAGAGTTGAGGCACAGAGTTCTTTAAAAAGAGCTTGGAGGTTCCGAGGTCAACTGTCCTTGGTGGCTTTGTCATATGACTTCATTAGACACCTCGTCTGCTCGGGAGCTTTTGACTTCACCTTCCAGTTTGGAATCATCGTTTCTGTAACTTACTCTATTAACCAGGAAAGATCTGGGGGATTTTTTTTTTCCTCCGTTGCATCTGTATATAATGTAATTTAACCTAGCCCAAAAAGACACTGATTGTCCCACAGGACTTAATTATCTCCCATCTTCATGGTGCTCCGTGGAAATAATAAGAAAAAGTAAAAGTTCGGGTGTGTCGTACCTGTCCACTTCCACCTCTGCTGCATAATGAGACGCCAGGAACAGTGACACTGATGAGGTGCGCTAAAGCTACTGATTACAAGAGGCGGAGAGCTGCCTGCTCAGCTCCCGGGAAATCCGACCGGGCTGCAGGAACTGCAGATCCGGCGAACAGCCTTCGCCTTTGCCTTCTAATTCTCCACAGCTCCTCCACTCACCTTGCTGCCACCCCAGCCGTGTGCCTTTGTTAACCTTTAGCTCTGCCTTCTGCACCCGGGGTGGATGTGATGTCAATTGTCACAGGGCAGGTGCCATGTTTATTGCTCTGCCTGTAGCAAATCCGGCCTGGAGGAGCAGGATTCTCCCAGCAAACCCTCAGGGGAGCCCATTAAGAAATTGCAAGGCTAATAAAAATCATGGTGGATGAAATTGCAATCCTCTGGTGCCACTCTGTGATGGGTTGGCTCTGCTTTTTTACATTTTAATGGGGGCAGGGCTTGAAGGTTTGAAAGAGGTCCCTTGTTCCAGCAATACTGAGAGTCACCCGGTCCTGACGCACAGACGGAATGGGCAGCTAGAAGACAGGCTTCCTTCCTTCTTTGTGTGAGGCTTCTGCATCTTCGAGATAGGGACTCATTAATGCGTCTGCTATGCTCACAGTTGCCTGCTCCCGGAGGAGAGCATCACCCTGCCATAGGGCATGAAAATTGGGGCACAGTTAGAGATTTTGTGCCTTTCAGGGAAGTCCGGTGCCCAATTTTAGGGGAGCCTAGAGAATGTGTGACATCTACTTCTGAGTCTTGGTAAAACTGTTTAAAACATTTTTAAACTAGTGGCCTCTCCAAAAGAAAACTGTGTGGAAATAGGCATTCGAGCAGGCAGTCTTTATCTATGCCCCGCGTCCTGTCTTACCCAGGGTCCGCTGGTGCAGAAGGCCATCCGTGTTTGCTTGCTCTTTCCTTCTCTTCAAGGACTTCGTAACTTTGCTCGAGTGGCTTGATGATTTCAACTGTTAAAATGATACAACCAGCAGCAGATGAGAGAGCCCAGTGGGTAAGGTCCTGGCCACTAGGGCCAAGCCTGACATCAATCCTAGGACCCACATGGTGGCAGGAGAAAACTAACTCCCCCAAGTCATTGCCTGACTTCCACACGAGCGTTATATAAGGTGTACTTCGTGTGTGTGTGTGTGTGTGTGTGTGTGTGTGTGTGAATACATGAACATATGAAGAATCAATCAATACATGTAATTAAAGAATTAAGGTAAATAAATAAAAAAATCAAACAACTAAACATATAATTTCTACTTTGGAAAGAATGAGAAAAATGGGCAAAATAGGAGAATTTGGTAGTGTGCAATGATATCTTCTAGAAAAGCATTTGTTATATTTTATTATAAAGAAATGCTATTACTATGAACAAAACGAAGGGCAGTGCCATTACTTAAACGCTTACTCATTTGGAGGCCATGGGAAGCTCTTTGCTTGAGCTACTCATTTGACCCTTAAAAGGGAACACAAACGTGACTGCTACAGCCATCTTCATTTTACAGATTAATAACTGCCCAGAGATGCTCAGAAACCTGGTTCTGGCAGAGCGACGACTCACACCGAAGCAAAATAACTCCAAAGTCTATACCATTACTATGGATTTTCTCCTGGCAGAATGTTCAAGTATGAAGAAAGTTTACTCTCTCTTGTAAACATTTTTTTTTCTGGGATAATTCCATGAAATCAATAATTTGTGGAAGTTGATTAGAATGTGGGTGGAAAAGTATGAGTATGTTCAACCTTATGCTCTCAACAGCAGTTACAGTGTCCACATAGGATAACCCATAGTGCCTAATTCTTCCTGCTGCCTTGTGGGTATCTCCCTGCTGTTTGCTCTCTCCCTCCCTCTCTCCCTCCCTCTCTCCCTCCTTCTCTCCCTCCCTTCTTCTTCCTTCCTCATTCTCTCTCTCCCTCCCTCCCCCCATCTCTCTGTGCATGTGTGAGACAGACAGACACAGAGAGACAGGAAGAGACTTGGTGGGGGTATGTTTTATTTTGTGTGACTACTAGAATATTAGAAATAATTTTGTTGAATGAGTGCCTGGACAACTATTGGAGGAGGGACCGCTTCTTAGCTTAGCCCCGAAATAATCACACAGAAACTGTATTATTTAAATCACTGCTTGGCCCATTAGCTCTAGCTTCTTATTGCCTAGCTCTCACATATTAATTAAACCCATTTTTGTTAATCTGTGTATCGCCACGTGGCTGTGGCTTCCCAGTTAAAGTTCCATCCGGAGTCTGTCTCTGGCTGGGGCTACATGGCTACATGGCTTCTCTCTGACTCTGCCCTTCTTTCATTCAGCATTCAGCTTGGTTTTCCTCACCTACTTCTGTTCCCCCATAGCTCTGCTATAGGCTCAAAGCAGGAAATCCCACATCAGATGACCATGATTAAAATGAGCGTCGCTCCTATGTACATGTAGTCCAGTCACTCAGAAGGCTAAGGCAAGGTGATCTTTTGGAAGCTAGGCGAGCAACAAGAAGAGACATTATCTCAGCAAAACAAAACAAACCCCTGTGCCCCAGAATGAAATCATTTCTTAAAACATTTACTGTGAACATTTAGGAACCTTTGCTGAGACTGTGGATGGCAAGAAATTAAAAAAAAAGGAATCAGACCCTGACGAGAGAAAAAGAGTTGCACTCAAGGTAGCTTTCCTCTGAAATGCTCTCCCACCTCATGGCCTCCGCAGCCCTGATGCTTCTGCCGTCTGCTGCTGTGTGGAATTTTCAGTGGGTTGCGGACACAGAGATATAATTACACAGACAGTTGTATTTTTTAACTATTGTAATCTTGGCAATGTAAATAATGTTCAGCAGAAAATTTCTTACTTTGTAGGCAAACTCTCATTTTTATTTTATTTTTATTTTTTTATTTTTTGCTCTATGCTTTTTGTGAAGGAATGGGTGATCAGACCTCTAATTCTGGGACATTTGCTGTATTTTGCTTTTTTTCAGTTTTCTAGTTAGTGAGGCCAATACATCTCATAAGACAGGGATGAGGAATGCTCGTGTGGAAGACATAGAAGTTTCATCATTTTTAATGTGTATGTCAAAGATCATAATTCCGGCTTATTGAAAAAAAAGTTAACCGTATTAGCTTCTCCAAAATACCACTTTAATATGCAATGAAATAAAACATGGCTTCATCTTATTTTAAGAGATACATACCTAGAAAAACTTGAAAGATAATCATTGGATAAAGAAAAAGAATTTACTATAGTTGTTAGCATTCAGTAGCTCTGACTGCAGCTAGGACAATGTCTAATATAGTGTTCTTAGAGCTCTGTGTCCTGCAGCTCACTAGTGTCAGTGTGCCGGGTGACAGTCTCAACGTCATTGTCTTTGGGCGTCATTAAGAGGTGTTCTCTATGCACTCAGTGAATTTGGACCAATCTTCAGTTCAGTGCTGGCAGTGGCATGTTTAGGTACGTGTCTATGATTGTGTGCCTATCCGCAAAATGCACCAGAGGAACAACTTTCAAGACATCTCTGTTTCATCTTTGGAAACCACTCTTTTATGTGTCATGGGAAATTGACCCTATTCTTTTACCAGACTACCACATACTTCTACAACACAGCAGGTCTACTTAGGGCAATGTATACTTTTAACTTCTAAATTAACAGCTTTGAATATGAAAATTAAAGGAACTAGCATAATCATCTTTAAATACTCATCACTACAGCCATCAACTTCCTTGTTTTCAAAATTAAACTTTTAATTTTGTACCTTTTATAGATAGCCCATTAAAGGCGTGGGGAGACAGCTCTGTCGGTAAACTGTCCTGTAAACATGAAGACCTGAGTATATCCCTAGAATTCATGTGAAGAAAGTTGAGCACGGGGGAGGTTTGCAATTCTAGGGCTGGGAAGTGATGACAGGTAGGTCCCTGGGGCTCACTCTGAGCCAATCTAGCCTAGTCATTGCATTCCAGGCCAGTGAAAGATGCTGTCTTAGAAATCAAGGGAACGTTATTTAAGAAACAACACTGGAGGTTGATCTCTGGTCTGCATGCACCCACCCCACAGGTACCTGTCTGTACACGTGCACATGCACACACACACACACACACACACACACACACACACACACACACGGATATCATTTTAAAAAGGGCAAATTACTAATAAGAATTTAAGGATGAATGCAGGTGTGTTTTTATCTGAATTTCTCTTATTACTTAGTTTGAGAAAATAGAATGCATTTGATATATATTTACATTTATCAAAGCACAAAACACCTTGCATTCTTATTTAAAAATCATTAGAGCAAAAATTATGCAGAAAGAAAGTTTCCCAAACAAAGAGCCTCTCAGATTTCTCTTTTCTGAAATTTTCTTTCATTATGTTTTCAGTTAAAGTTTAAATTTAGAAAGTCTAAAATTTCCCTGGTGCATTTGCATTTTAAACAGATTTCTTGAGGACTCAAATAAATGAAGTTAAAGTAAAAAAAAAAAAGAAGAAGAAAGATTAGCATTGAAGATGCCTTTTGCAGGTGGGATATCCTGTGCTTAGAACTCCATCAAGTTCCATTGTCCAAGCAATGGAACTTTGTGGGACTAAACCATGCTGCTCTGTGTTGGACATTTATCTGTAACAAGTACATGGCAGCTAAGCATTTTTCTCTGTTATTTTTACAGCACCACCAAGAGAGTATTGTTAGTTCCATTTAACAGATAAAGAGATGAATGCTTCGAAATGTTGAGAGTTGCTCAAGGCCCCAGGGTTTATATGCTGTTTTCGAGATTTTGAAATACAGTCTGCTAAATATTAAATTCCCTTTTAACCACAGCATCGTCTGCTAGCTAAATGATAGGGTGAGGCTGGAGGGATATTATGGGAGGGCCGAAAGTCTAGGATGAGAAAGTAAATTTGTGGTAATCGAAAGAAAACTTTGGATAAAAATCTCGTATCTAGTGGGAAAAGAGCGATGGTACAGTAGTTCAGATGGATTTGAGGTATGTGACCATCTTTTCTAAGTGGCAGTAGAATTTCAATGCTATTTTGAAGTGTTTGACCCATGGGATGAGATTAGTTTTAGAGCCTCTAACATGTATTCCTGGCCCTGGAATATGGAGGACTCTGGAAGATGGGAGGGGCTTCACTTCGTTCTGCCTTTGGTAAGTGAGAAAATGGTGCCCACTGAAATGAAACAAAGAAATATGCCAAACAAGGAAAGCGAAAGGACACAGGAAGATTTTATCAGTGCCGGGACTAGCCACCTCTGCACAAAGTTGTTGCAGTGTTAGCAAGGCAAGAAGGTCTCCGCAGTAACCACAGGCTATGCAAAGAGATAAATGGTTGACCCTGGCCTGTGTCAGGCGACGATTGATGCCACTATCAGCCCTAGTGCCTTCCCAATGATTTTTTTTAAATCTTTGATAGAGTGTGTTATCTAGTTACTGGCATGAGGGCAACAGCCTGGAGGGGTGAAGGAAAAGGAAGGAATAAAAGGTCACTCCAGGAGGACGTTCTATGTTCCACTAAATGAGAAAAAAAAGGACCCAGTTCAAAAGGGAGGAAATAAATAAATAACGATAAAAGCGACGGCCGGGTGCACGGATGGGAAAAGCAACCCCCCTTCTGTCTCTGTGTGTTTCTCACTCCCTTCCTCCCTTGATCTGGCCTTCTTTCTTCCTCCACCCCTTCCCTTCATGCCTTCTTTTCTCTTTCCTTTTATATGTCCACTTTCCAAAAAGACAGACGAAGACAGACCAGCCAGTTCCTGTCCTCAAGAAATATTGAGCTATTGTGTGGCGTGGGGGTGGGGCTGGGGGTGGGGTGTGTTAGCTGATATGGCTCTAGATTCTACGTGTTTCTCTTGAACTTTTATAGTGGCATTTTGAAGAACAGAACAATGCCGAAAGAATATTCTTTTATTTAGTTGAATTTCCCTTTTTAATATTACCCTGAATAATAGTGTCTCCCTTGTGGATCTTTTTGCATAAGGTAAAATAGTGCAGGCTAAGAGGCCAGAAGACTAGACAGACAGGCCCTAGAGTACAGGGACTCCCTCTGGAGAAGATCCACACTGGATATGACCCCTGTGTCTCCAAAACCAATCTGCAATGAGTAGAGAAATTTTAGTGAGTGAAGTCAAACATTTCAAAAGCCACAGGGTCTTAGCCACTGAATTTTCTTTCTTTCTTTCTTTCTTTCTTTCTTTCTTTCTTTCTTTCTTTCTTTCTTTCTTTCTTTCCTTCCTTCCTTCCTTCCTTCCTTCTTTCTTTCTTTCTTTCTTCCTTCCTTTCTTTCTCTTTTTTTTGTGAGGGTGGCTTATACCCTTTCATTGCAGCAGGTGCTGCACAAGGCTAACTTGGCACGGGTTGAGCTGTTTACCTTGAAATCTTGCTCTGTCAAAGGCATCAGAGTAGTAGATAAAGAAGAGAAACCTTACAGTCCAAAGACTTGGGTTCAAGTCCCACATGCCATCTAAGATGCCCTGGTCCTTGACCAAGAGCCATACTTCCCCCTGAGAAAGGAAGAATGTGTTTAACAATAGCTTTCTGTGCAGTTTTTCAAGCTTAAATAGGGTGATGGGTATAAAAGCCCACAGACGACCCTAAAACCGTATTCAACTCATGATTATTGTATGGTTGTCACATGGCTGACAGCACTGTGTCCAAAATGTCTGCACAGAAAGATGCAAGGTGGCTACATGGAACAGAGTAATAAAGCAGTGGTTCTTGGAAATTTTCTTAGGAGTATTTTAGTGTAGAGCAAGGTAGGTGTTCTAGCTGGTTTGTGTGTCCACTTGATACAAACTAGAGTCATCTGCAAGAAAGGAGCCCCAGTTAAGGCAATGCCTTTATGAGGTCAAGCTGTAAAGTCTCTTCTCAATTAGTGATTAATGGGGAAGGGTCCTGGCCATTGTGGATGCTGTCATCCCTGGGCTAGTTGTCCTGGGTTCTATAAGAAAGCAGACTGATTTAGTTTTGGGAAGCAAGCCAGTAAGCAGCAGGCTTCCATGTGCTCTGCAAAAACTCCTGGCTCCAGCATCCTGCCCTGTTTGAGTTCCTGTACTGACTTCCTTCGGTGATCCACAGCAATGCTAAAGTGTAAGCTGAGCAAAGCCTTTCCTCCCCAACTTGTTTTTAGGTCATGTTTTGGTGAAGCAATAGAAACTGTAATTAAGATGGTAGAGGAGGTATGTCAAGGTTAGACAAAGAATACATTGCATATATTTTATTGTTTCTTTAATAGTTTCTAGATTACAACAAAAATATGCTGCATAATGTAGTTTACTCATATAGTTAAAATAGATGATATAATAAACTTGAAATTAAAGTGTATTTTGTAAAGGATTATCCAGGATTGGGGACACAGCTTAATCAGGAAAATGTTTTCCAAGCAAACATGTGTTTACCAAGCAAGCATGAACAACTATTCCGATTGTCCATGTAATAACCTGCTAAGGTGTCCTTAGTCTGTAATCCCAGTACTGGTCAAGTAGAGGAATAGGAGGAGGAAAATGAGAAGGAGGAGGAGGA
>NW_004949150.1:1925671-1927108 GCF_000317375.1 Microtus ochrogaster | reverse complement strand
AGTAAATCTCTTTTATCAGTATAAATTAGATATAGCAAGCAGTTCTGATCTTAAGTGCACAGTTCGTTAACCTGTGTGTGGTGTGAAGGCCAGTTCAAAGCCAAGAAATAAGGCATTTTATTTAATCAAAGAAACTAATTTTACTTTACTATTTTTCCATAAATGGAGATGCTAACAATCGAATCTCAGAGAGTTTTTTTTTTTATCCTTTTTTTGTTTTGTATATCCCAGGGAAGATGGGGAATAAGCACTAATATTAAGCACTTGTTATATGTTAGGTGTGAATTAGTCATCACATACATTAATTAACTCAATACAAGAGCCCTTTGGACACCCCACCCTGCATTTCTTGTATGAAAAACTGAACTTCAGATAGCTTAGGCAATGATCAGTGGCCACACAGCCAGGGTAGGAAGAGACTTGAGCTTACGTTGTTGCCTGTAGGGCCTGATTTCTACAATTCAAATAAAGCTGTTATGATTTGGGAACTTCTGTAAACTCAGTGAGATAGATACTCAAGAGTTCACATTTGCAGCTGAAAGCACCTCCAGGAAAAGAACATCTTTCTCACAAGAGGAGAAATCTGGCTCTACTCTGATCAAGATTTGGGCTGATTTGATCATCTTCCTACTTGAGAGGCTGAATTCATTGTACCACTTCAGATTTATGGAAGCTTCACCATTATTGACTTGTGTCTTCGGTGCTTGCAGGCAAAGCCTTGGGATCCTGAAGGCAGATTTTCTGCTTGCACATCAGGCCAAAGTTTTGCTGGGGGGCATGCTTCTCGGCTTCCGTACGTCTCAGTTTTATCACTTGTAAATAGGTCTGATAATGGAGAGCCTCATAGTGCTGTAGAATCTAAGTGGAATTTGGAAGTGAGTGTGCCAGTGTGGTGGCTGAAGTCTACTGAGCTCTCAATGACTGTTTATCGTCATTATTCTCACTATGAGCCCTCTGTCAGCTTCTACCCTCAGCCTTGGGTAGTACTATTATTGTTGCTCTGATTTTCATCTTAATAGTTTCTCAGCCCAGACACATTTAAATGCTTAAAGTACTAACAGAAAGGGAATGTCTGGCTAGACTCAGCCCATGTCATGTGCTTATCTTGCCTCAAACTAGAATGCTTACCAAGACTTGCTGTCAGTTGATCAATCTTTGGTGCCCTTCCATATTCTATATTGACTGGTACTCTCTTCTGTGTTGACTGGTACTTTTGTAGCTGCTTGCTTCTTGCTGGATTATGTATGTGTTCCATGGAGAACCCAAGCACCTAGTTCAGGGCTGGGTCTTTAGGAGATGATGTGTTACTATTTCTTTGATGAATACATTTCCAAATTTCATTCTCAAATCAAACTTCTTCTTCTTCTTCTTCTTCTTCTTCTTCTTCTTCTTCTTCTTCTTCTTCTTCTTCTTCTTCTTCTTCTTCTTCTTCTTCTT
>NW_004949150.1:1904811-1925571 GCF_000317375.1 Microtus ochrogaster | reverse complement strand
TCCTCCTCCTCCTCCTCCTCCTCTTCTTCTTCTTCTTCTTCTTCTTCTTCTTCTTCTTCTTCTATGTTTTGACAGTTTTAAAATTTTATAATACCTCAGTCAAATTTTTCTTAAGGAATGAGTATCATGGGAATTTGGTCTGACAGCCAATTGTATATGATAAGGATGGAGTTTCTTCATAGAAATTAATTTTTTAGCTAAAAATTTCTGTTAAAATGCCAAATGCTGTTTAATTTGAATAATATTTTCTAAAACATATTAAAGGTCTTTATGTTCTTTTTGCCAAATTAGAGGCCAATATCCCCTTGATATTTCTGCATCATCATCATCATCAGCCTAACAATTTTATTAAATTTCAAATAGTACCCCAGGATGAGGATTTAATTCAATGGTGGAGCACACGTCTGGTGTGTTCAAGGCCCTTGGGTCATACCCGATACTGAGAAAAAAGGATAAAGACAATACTTCTATACTTGTCCATTAGTTGCTTTTCTCCTCTAGCAACAAATACCTGACTGAAGCAAGTTAAGGAAGGAATTTTTTTGGCAGCCCTTCATGGTGAGGAAGACATGGTAGCAAGAGCAGGCAGCCGCTGGTTACACGACATCTGCTGTCAAGAAGCAAAGAATGTTGGAGGCCCATGCTTAGCTCCCGTTCCTTTTTCACTCAATGCAGGACCCCAACTATGGCTTGTTGAAACCCTCATGTAGGGATGAGATTCCTACCTCTATTAATCTAACTTAAATCTTGCAGAAATGCCCAAAGGCAATTCTAGATCCTGTCAAGCTGACTATTGTTGACCCCCACATCCAAGGGGAATACTGAAGTCTCATGAGGATGACTGCTTCTCACTG
Organism: Microtus ochrogaster; assembly: GCF_000317375.1. Lineage (NCBI taxonomy): Eukaryota > Metazoa > Chordata > Mammalia > Rodentia > Cricetidae > Microtus > Microtus ochrogaster. Next base: position 1,924,717 of record NW_004949150.1, on the reverse strand, counting down.
AATGGCGTATGACTATACCAACAGATGCCATCCCTTCCTTTGCTCCAAGACTGTAAATTTTATACTGGATGCTGTTAATATCTCTACTTCCTCCATCTGATGCCCTATTTCCACAAAGAACTGAAAAAAAACCCTATACATATATAAGCAAAGTCTCAGTTAAAATGAGCATTTCTTAAGAACCCCACAAAGTTTCGTGTGAAGATATTAATAGAAGATATTTTACTGTCTTCATTTCCTGCTAGTCATCATGACTAGGATTGCAAGAAATCAGCTTTGTGCTTCCATACCATCCAGACTTCACACAGTGTGTCCTGGTTATTTACTGTTTACATTTTTGCAACTTGTTCTAACTTAGATACTTATAGCCATACAGATTTCCATTCCTATTTATTTGATTCTTTTTGTTTTTATAACTAAAGTATGCTGACTAAAACGTAAATTGTTAGCATGAACCATGACGTCAGTCAATTAAAAACTATCAAACAAGAGGCTCTTTGAGTTTATTATTATGGAGAAATATTTGGCTATTATGTTGACTAAAAATATTAAAAGTGTACTACGATTCATTAATGAATGCTGTCAATTATTAAAAAATACTATTTATATCTTTTAGAAATATTTTAGAAGTTGCATGGCAAGAGGAAATACAGGAACATATAAAGATTTCATCTGATATTTTTAAAAGAGATCTTTGATTTTTCTCTAGGATAAATAACTACTAATAACAATATCTTTGGCCAGATCCCAACTTCCAGGCTCTCTCCTTCTCCTTTTCTCTAGGTGTTCTAAGCCATCTTCTCTGACTCATGCTAGTTCTGGCATTTTATCCTTTCAGCCCTAAGTGTGGCCTGCCCTTGGCCTGGAGAATGCAAACTTGAAATAATACGTTATTTGGAGTTCACAGATTGTGAATTTCCTTTTCTTTGTAACTGAGATTTCCTCTCCATTCCTCAGACGCATTCCTGATTGGGTTATAATTTCTGTTTTTACTTTACTTGGTCCAAAATTGCCTCTGGGAAAGGAAACTTCTACATTCCCCAGTGCAACTTTGGCTTTGGGGAAAGGGTAGTGGTTCTGAATTTCATCCTGATAGTGGCGGGCAGATAAGTTCAAGGTCAAGAGCCTGTGGGTAGTATCACAACACAAGACACCGCTTGTAGGGTGTTTGCGAGGCTAAGAATGATGCTCCCGACATCGAGGAGCAAACTGACTCTCTGTCATCCTGTGCAAACTGGGTGCATGTGGGCATCCTTTTATTTCAAGCTCATTTCTTCCATTTTTTTTCTTTTCTCAAGTCAGAATGCCTTAAGCTTTTCTTCTTAAGGAGTCAAGTGAAGAGCTTCTTTCAAAGCCTTCCTCTTGAGGAATCAACTTAATTAATAATGGATTCGCTTTCATTGAGAGTACTCAAATTTTAGCCTAGAAAAAATCCACACCATCTTCACAACTTCATTGATTCAGCCCCCACACTCTCTGGGAAAGGAACGCTTTAATGGCATTACTAATAAAGCGTAAGCATTTTCATGTCTTCCTAATGAGCAGTGGCTGGACTAAGGTCCCCATAGACTTGCTCCTTTGTACCTCGTGGTTTCCTTTTCTGTCATATGTCAAGGTTGGCAAATTTGCCCTTTTAATCTAGGTTTCTATAGGGCAATAAACTTCATTACCGTCTTCCAGTTAGACTTGAAAAGAATTCACAGGGTGACTAGGAAGAGTTAAAGCGGCCCCCCTCAGACCTGAGCATGCAGACTTCACAATGCAGGGACAGCAGCGAAAGTGGCCATTGTAAACACTTTCTCTTGAAAGCTGTGTCTTTTCAATAAACACACTGTTAGGCGCTAGCAAAATATTTCCAGTTGCCTTCATGGGTGGTGCAGTGCTGGAAGCCGTTAGCTCATGTTCAGTTAAATTTCAAATGTCAAAGCCCATTAATAGTGATTTTAGCCAAAGACAGCTTGTAAGGAACTGTGCAAACTTAACTTCCTCAAATAAAAAAGAGAAGAAAGATGACCATTTAACATTGCCGTTCCTCCCCCTGCTTTCTTCACCTCCGCTCCAAGTTGGTTTTGGGTTTTATTGACAGTAGGCTTCAAGTTTATATTCAACGTTTCCCTTAATTTGCCTTGTCTTTTTATTCCCTCCTCCTCCCCTCCCCCGGGACATGGGGGCCTATTACGAAGGTGTTGGGATGTTTCTTTGAGTTTGCGAGGCGTGTTTTGAAGCAGGCCTCGAGGAGTCTGAGCAAGTGTGAAAGCAGAAGGGTCGACTTTGGAGAGGGAAGCACACGGTGATATGATGTTCCTCTCAGGTGCTGCTTCTGCAGTGCTGAATACAAATGTGCAGGAGATTCTGTTTATACAGCAATGAAGTTCCACGTTCATATAGCGGTGCAGCAGGCACCCCCACTATTGGCAATGTTTGCAGTTACCACCAGTGTAGTAACTGAAGTCAATGAAAGCAACAGCAACAACAAACAACAAGAGCAGCAATTTTTTCTTCCCTAGTCTAAATTTACTTGAGCAATTACACAGTGGCTGCCACAGGTTGTTGATCCACTGCTGTGTTAAATTCTATGACAAGCTAAAAACTATTGAATTACTAATTATAAACTCTCTATTAACCTGACCGCCCTGATATTTCAGAGTTTCCTTGGCCGCACCCTTTTCTGGGCTCTTTGAATTTGCAAAGGTTTCCTATGTGCAGAGGAAACAATGCCTATCTTCTACATTTGGTTTGGGAGGCTAAAGCAACCAGAGTAAAACCTTCGATGTGGTCCCCAATGGGATGTCTTGGATTCTCTCTAAAAGTGTGGTTTGAAGAATGTGAGCTTGAATTACACTGAGGTATGTTTGAGTCCAATAAGAAGAACAGCACAAGGAGGTTGAAGGTGAATGTGTTGTCCTAGTGCATGATAAGTCTCTTCTGAGAGTTTACCACAGTTCTCTCTTGGGAGCACATGGAGGTCCCAGTAGAGATATGAACTCTGAGGTTTTCCCTGCCTTTTTGACTCAAAATAAGACAAACATGCTCTTCTCTAGTGGTTTGTATAGATTTAAGCAGTTGATTGATTTCGATGCATATTGTTATACTACTGAAAGTCATTTATTGGTAAATACTTGTGTACCTTAAAACCTAAAGGATTCCTGTTATTTTCTTTAATTGGGCCATATCTAGTTAGTATCTATGGATTTCAGTGGTGTTTGACTCACAGGAAAAGTTTTTTTCTTTGTACATAAATACATACATACATATCACATATGTGAAATTCTTTATTAATGACTACTTAGCTCTATCATAAACTGACATCAAGTTTTGTAAAGTCTCTAGGGAACATTCAATGAATAAAGAAAATGTCACATATAAGGAGACTGCTTGTTAATATCCCAGCTACCCTGATCCAAATAATCACATAAAAACTATATTAATCACAACATTGTTTGGCCAATAGCTTATGTGTATTCCTAGCTAGCTCTTACATCTTAAATTAATTAATCCATTTCTATTAATCTGTATATCACTATGAAGCTGTGGACTACCAGTAAGCTTCCAGTGTCTCTCTCCTTCAGCATCAACACAGTGTATCTCTGCCTCCACCTACTCTCTTTATATATCTGTTCGGATTTCTTTTCTGGCCTTACTCTGCTAAGTCATTGGACAAAACAGCTTTATTCATTAACCAATAAGGCAACACATATTCAGAAGGACATCCCACATTAGTTTTTATGTATGGATTTCAGTGGTGTTTGACTCACAGGAAAAACATTTTTTTATATACATACCATACAGGTGAAATTTTTATTAATGACTACTTGGCTCTCATCATAAACAGCATCAACTTTTGTAAAGTCTATAGTGAATTCAATGAATAGGAAAGATGTCTCAGATGGTAGTAGCATCTTTAAAATATTTTTTAAAGTAAATTCTTGTATGAAGAAATATGTCTGTAAAAAGAAAGGTAATTAAATATTTTTTGCCTAATGATAATTGTAATGATTTATTTTTTATTTTTTTAAATAATCTTTTTATTTCACATGCTCATCCCAGTTCTCCCTATCGCTGTCTTCCTGCTTCTCCCACCTTCTCCCCACCCCATCCCTCATTCATTCCTCAGAGAGGGTGAGGCCTCTCATGGGGATTCAACAAAGTCTGTCATATTGCTAGAAGCAGGGTCAAGGTCCCCCTCCTGAATCTAAGCTGAGCAAGGTATTCCCCTCCATAGGGAATGGGCTCCAAAAAGCTGGTTCATGCACTAGGGATAAATCCTGATCCCACTGCCAGTGGCCCTACAAACTGCCCAAGCTATACAACTATCATCTATATTCAGAGGGCTTAGTTTGGTCCTATGCAGGTTCCCGAGCTGTCAGTTCAGAGTCATTGAGCTTCCTCTTGCTTGGGTCAGCTGTTTCTGTGGGTTTCCCCATCATGGCCTTGAACCCTTTGCTCATATTATCATTCCTTCCTCTCTTCAACTAGACTCGTGAGAACTCGGCCCAGTGCTTAGCCATAGATCTCTGCATCTGCTTCCATCAGTTACTGATAAAAGTTCTACAGTGACATTTAAGGTAGTCATCAATCTGACTATGTGGCAAGGCCAGTTCAGGCACCCTCTCCACTATTGCTTAGAATCTTAGCTGGGTTCATCCTTGTGGATTCCTGGGAATTTCCCTAGTGCCTGATTTCTTGCTAATCCCATAATGGCTCACTCTACCAAGATATTTCTTTCCTTGTTCTTCCTCTCTGTTCTTACCCCAACTCCACCATCCCCTTGCCACTGTCCTCCTCCCCTCTCCCTTCCCTTCCCTTCAGCTCTCCCCCTCCCCTTCACATTCTAATGTTATATATGTGACCTTGTTAAGTGGGCTGTAAATGTCCAGGGAATTAAATGTTCATGTGGCTTCTTTTAAAAGTCTTACATATCATAGTCATATTTCTGCACATGGAAATATAATCTGGGAGGTTTTTTTTTAAATATCCTAGTTTGCAGTTGTTTTCCTTCTCTCTTTTTTTTCAACACCCAGGATTTTCCCTTGAAGGAGGAGAAACCGCCTTCCCTTATTGCCACGACTGGCTTTCTGTTAGCTTCTTCTTGACATTGCGCTTCTTGAAATCACGGTGTTATATTTATCGCCTTGTCCTCAGGGTCTCCATAGGACCTGGCTCAGTAAATGTTTATTAGTTAGATTTAGTAAAACTTCATTAGTTGATACCCTAAAAACATTGAACTTGAAATATTTAACTTAACTGAAAAATCAATTTTATGGACTCTCACACATTAATTATCTGCATGCAAATAGGGGCTGCAAATTACAAATAACAGCTATCAAGCTACTGAAGTGAGTGTGTAGGTGTTCTAGTGAAAGATGCAGGCTGGTAGTGTGAGTTCTACTTGGATGAATGAATATATATGTGTGTGTGTGTGTGTGTGTGTGTGTGTGTGTGTGTGTGTATGTAATCTTAAGAAAATGTTCATTTTAAGAGAGGGCAAAGCAATTGTAAAATTTCAGGTCACTCTAATTCATTTTGTTATTTTCTGTCACCTGTTCCATCATTCCTCAGGCATAAACAAATGTAACACATCTTTACATAGTTAAAATAATATTCCACAACAGTTTCCCATATAGATCACACATCAACAGAAGTTCAATTTGGATAGGGTGGGAGTTCAAACCCTATGTGACTCTCTCTCTCTCTCTCTCTCTCTCTCTCTCTCTCTCTCTCTCTCTCTCTCTCTCTGTGAGTGTATATGCATGCATGTGTGTGCGTGAATACATGCACATGTGTACCAGTCTGTTGCAGGGCGTTGGAACCAATGGGTGGCAGGTTGAGAGTGGTGCCATCAAGCACCAGGGAAGAGTACATTTGTGGAAGGAGGAAGTAATTGACCAGCTTCATTCAGGCAAATGTCACATGCATGGGAGTTGGACTGTTATTGGCTCTCATTCAAGGGTGGAAGATACCCTTCTATGGTCTGGAATTTACAGTCCTGACTGATTGATTTACTAGTTTCGAGCTGAGAACTTCTCTTCTCTTCCAAAAACCCTATCTGCTCTTTGAGGAAGATCCCTTTAGACCAGAACAGATGTGTGCCCTTTGGTGAGAACTCACTCACCTTTCTACCTCTGCCAGTAACTTGCTCTCAAACCTGTGTGTTTATGTGTTTATGTATGTGTGTGCATGCATGTGTATGTGAATGCTTGTGTGTGTGTGTGTGTGTGTGTGTGTGTGCATGTGTGCATGTGTGTGTTTCTTTTGCTATTAGGCAGCAACAGTTTAGTAAGGCTTTGGCTGGCAGACTTTGCCAGTATGACTCAAATGCCTGTACTTTTCCAGTAAACAGGTCCATTGGTTCTCTTGCAGTTCCTCTCCTGCCTTGGCAGCTGTAGCAGCACAGTGATGGAGAGTGCCCCCATCTATCAAACATGGTACAGAAATATGGGCTATATACCCCACCTTTTATGAAGACCCAGGAAAATACAAGACAGATGGGAATAGACCTGTTTTAGGATGATAAATTGCTAGCAAAATGTTGAAAGAGGGTTGACCTGGTATTTGAAGACTATATTTCCATGGCAGAAAGAGATGAAACCCTTCAGTAGCTGAGGTAGTAGATAACCCACATGAATGAAGGTATAGGGGATGAGACTGAAGAATGTATACCTACACAAAAGTCGAGAAGGAGAAGGACAGGTTAACCATAAGCTTAGAGGGCTGGTGGACACATTTGCGTATGCGCAGACACAGAAACACCATGTGTTGGTGAGGCCATTTGAATGAGAACGGCTCTCATAAGCTCATAGGTTTGAATAGTTGGTCTCTAGTTGTTGACTGGCAAGGATTAGAAAGTATGATCTTACTGGAAGAAGTATGTCACTGGGAACATGCTTTGAGATTTCAAGACTCATGCCTTGTGTTATTACTGTCTGCTCCTACTAGTGGATCAAGAAGTGAGCTCTCAGCTGTTTCTGTCACCAAGCCTTTGCTCTGCCATCACGAACTGTCCCTCTGAAACCATAGGGCCAGTTAACCACTTTCTTTAATAAGTGCCTTGATCCTGGCATTTTTGTTGTAGCAATAAAGAAGTAACTAAGACAATAACAAACAGAATTATAGGGCACTAGACAGGCATATGAGCTGTAGGGCTTTTTCTCTGTTTTCTTATTCTGTCATCTGGTACTGGGACACTAAAATGTCACATGACTTCCTTGAGCTCCATCGTCTTGAACTAAAAATGTGGAGATTGAATGTGTTATAATTTTCCAACATCAGGCTGGTTCCACTGTGACCAAACTGGATAGGTTTAATTTTTATCTGTCTTGTGCTAGAATACTAGTAAACTTTAGAATATTGTTGATTTTTGTTAAACACTAAGAAGCATATTTCCCCCTACTCCTGAACATAACATAAAATTCACCATTTTTACTTTTGTTAATGTGCAGTTCAGTAGCACTGAGTGTCTCTCATTGCTTGCATCCATCTATATCTAGAACATTCTTGGCTTTCTGAATGTAAAGTCCACATCCACAAAAAGCAAGGTCCCCATGTCGTTTTCTTCAGACCACGGTATGTCTACATCATTCTCCCTTTGAATTTGACTGTTTTATAGACCCATCAAGATGGAGTCATTCAATATTTGCTTTTGGATATCTGGTTTATTTCTCTTAAACTGTCTCCTCAAAATTTACCCCTGTCATACGTAGCATGCATCATAATTTTGTTCTATAAGCCCAAAGTGTGTTATGCACATCATTCTTTTTTTTTATTTTTTGATTTTCGAGACAGGGTTTCTCCCTAGCTTTTGGTTCCTGTCCTGGAACTAGCTCTTGTAGACGAGGCTGGCCTCGAACTCCCAGAGGTCCGCCTGCCTCTGCCTCCTGAGTGCTGGGATTAAAGGCATGCGCCACCACCGCCCGGCTATGCACATCATTCTTTGTGCACTATCTACAGATAGCTGCTTAGGTTGTTGACAACTTGTATATATGTGATCAATGTTGTTTATAAGTGTGGGTCCCCTGAACTGGTCCCCTTAAGATGCTGCTTTCAATTATTTTAGATACATATCCAAAATTGCTTGATTATAGACTAATTCCTTTTTAACAACCCATCTTAATGCTTTTTGCAGTGATTACCCCACTGTACACGTATTTATGCATGTGTGTTTAATGCATGTATGCAAGATGCATATACGTTATATTTGCATGTATGATGTATATATAATATATACAGGCATATCATATGAATATGTATGTATTAAAATTCTAGTTTTTCTGCATTCTTGACAAACTTCTTGTTTTCTCTGATTGTTTTAGTAGTAGCTTTTATGGTTGTATTTCTAAGCTGTATTTCATTGTAGTTTTGATTAGAATTTTACTAAAGATGTGAGGTTGCCCTCATGTTTTTATTTCCATTTGTATATTTTCTTTGGGCAAATATTAATATATTCTGTTTGCTTTCAAAACCAAACTATTGTATTGGATATAAAAATCTTTGTATACTTTAGATATTGACCTTGCGTCAGATACAACATTCAGAAATATTTCTCTCCTTTCCTGGGCTGCTTTTTTATTCTATTGATAGTTTATTTGGGTGGACAAAGGGTTTTTAATTTTGATAAAGTCTAATTATCTATGCCTTGTTTGATGCTGTATTTGGTATCATATGAAACAGATCATCATTAAATACAAGTGTAATATAAATTTCTCTTTTATGAAAACAAGAGAAAAAATTCTGTATAAATTGTGGTAACCTAGATTTTATCTTTGAAACTCAAATCTGCTTATGTTACAAAGCTTATTTTATTTCCCCATTTTTACCCCCTATCTTACTCTGTCTTATAACCCTATGCATCTGCATATGTGTGTGTGTGCTTGTATGTGCATGCATGCTTTTTTTATGGTCATTTCTAGAGCATCAGGTAAATTTCCCATGGTGCTTTCATCACATCGTCCTCAAACATTCTTAAATCATTCAAGAAATTAAAAATATCATTTGAAACTAAGTAAAGTTTAATTTTGATTTGCTCTGTTCATGTCAGAAATTTAAAGACTTGATAGTTGAATATCACAGGAAGGAGGAGACTAGGGAAGGAAGTTTAATTATTTTGGGTTAATGTGATTAATGATGTAACAAAGTAATTCCCCCTTCCACATGCTGTCAGTTTTCCGGAGCACAACCAACTCGTGCTTTGTCCAGAGGCCAGTCAAGGGGAATTTTATCTTGAGGTGGGGCATCAGAGAGCTGCCAGTCTTTTGGGACTGGTGAATGAGGAAAGTGGTGGTGTATGCTCGTCAGGTTCCCATGGCATCTATTTAAGTAGGGTTTATCTGAGGGACTTAAGGATGTGCCACCAAGAAAAGAATTTTATAAATTAAACTTAAAATTAATTTTTAAAAAGAAGCAACATTTATTTTGATTTGCCTCTTTTTCTGGCTCTACCCTTACTCAGTGCATTGAGTAACCTTGTAGTGATGACCTTGTTCTGCATTTATAAAATTAGATATTGATACAGAGAGCTAAACCTTCATTAAGCCCTGCAGTAATACAGGAAGGTACTGAAAACATGACTTCTCATTGGGGAAACGGCGAAAGAAGTCTCTGCTTTCTACAGATGGGATGGAGCCACATGAATAATTAATTCCCAACAAGTTGAGCAATTGATTTTCAGCAAAGGGGCAATTCCCTAAAGTTGGGAGGATTCTGGGCAAAGGCAATTTGTACTTATTTCTGAGAGGTGTTGTGGCTTCTGCTAGCTCTCTAATATGGTTTATTGAACAAGCGCCGGGATCTCCTTCAATCCCTAGATAGCTGCTTTACGGCTTGTTTTGCGGGGGTCTCTGACTTTTGGACTTGTTTAGTGTTGGCAGAGGGTTCTGAGTTTTCAACGTTCAGAGATGCATAACATGAAAAGGTTTCCAAGTGTTTGTATAAACTTACTGTGTGTATGCTGTAAGTCCATGTTTACACGTTGTGTGAATACAATGGATTCCAGGTGATGGAAAAGCAATTGATTCAAGCGCTTGTCTATCTGGAAATTAGATTGCACTTTGTGAACTTTGGGGTGGGGGTCTAGAAATAATATTTTCCATGTGATTTTCTCCGAAGATGAGTTTATTAGAGAAAAATACACGTATTGCAGTCATTTTGTTTATCTGTAGCCTAAGCAATAAATTAGATTCACAAAGAAACAACTTTAAATATGTTATTCTGATGTACTGCATATATGAACATTGAATTTTGAAATATTTTAGTCTCTGGAACATTTAAATTGTGTCATCACCTGATTCTTTCCATATTGATCACTTGCATATGAAAACTTTAAAAAAATAAAAAGCGGATTATTTCCCCACCACGTCAAATGGCATGAGATTTTGATCCTGAGAGTGAAGCGTTTCCATCAGACTCCTCTATCTGAAATCTCTGGGTCTATTTCCTCCTTTGCCTGGACTGCTGCTAGTGGTAGTTGGCGTTATTTAATTATCTCTACATTTTAACTGTGGTGTTTACCTTTAATATCACTCCAGTCAGTGAGTGATTCATTGCATCTGGAACTAAACAAGGTTTGACAGAAAAAGGGACAATGTGTGGCAGATGCATTTGGACCCAGGAGGACAATGGCTTCGAAAGTGGGCTTTAAGAGCTTAGAAATTCAATTAAGCATTTATGACTGTAGAAATCCGTACTGCAATGGATGGCTTATGGTGACTTTCACAAAAGATGCTGGGGATTTTGAACATCACGGCTGCTTTATACTAGGAAGGCATCCACCTTTCAGGAGCCAGGCAAGCTCTTCAAATTTCAGGTGCTTGAGATATAATCCCAATTAGAAAACTCTGTCTGTGCTTCCTCATTCCTAAAACAAGGCTAGTAATTTGGGGAGTTAGCACTGACAGGAAACACTGTGTGTCTTCTGCCTTATCAGAAGCCCAGCAATGTCTATATAAATGGGATTTGTCTCTATGGTATGCACTGGCTTTTTGGGATCCTAGTCTACACATCTTCCTAGGCCTGGATGGAGGAGGGAGGGCCTTGGACTTCCCACAGGGGAGGGTACCCTGCCCTCCCTTAGGACTAGAAGGGGAAGGAGAGGGTGAGTAGGGGAGTGGGAGAGAAATGGGAGGAGGGGAGGAAGTGGAAATTTTGAATGGTATTGTTTATAAAGCAATAAAAATTAAAAAATGCTTCATAAAGTACAATACTACTTTCAAGCGGTCTTTTAGCCTTAGCTGATATTTCCTTTGTCCTTCCTAAAGAATATGTAAGTAAATGCATTTAATCAAGTCCTGTGAAGAAGCAGGTATAAGACTATTTCTGTTTGGTTTTCCCCTGCAATGAATTGCCATTCTTTTTATTGAAGTTTTGAATTTTGTTTCTTTTGAGATATATGTGAACACTGCATTTTTATCTTCTCTTCCCTCCAACTTCTGTGACTCTTTTCCCTTTCAAATTAATAATTTCTTCTTTACCTCTTATTGTTATACATATGTGAATATTCATATGTGTGTGAGTATATCAACCTATTGATTCCACTTATTGTTGATCAGATGTACATGTGTCTGCTGTGGGATAATCCTTTTGTACACTATAAAGATTTTTCACTCATATTGGTTTAATAAAATGCTAATTAATTGGCCAGTAGCCCTGCAGGAAGTATAGACAGGTCAACCAAACTATGAGAATTCTGGGAATTCTTGCAGTTGCAAGCCAGACGTAGAGGAAGCAAGATGAGAATGCCTCACTGGGAAAAGATACCAAGCCACACGGCTAACCATAGACAAGAATTAAGGATTAATTTAAGTGTAAGAGTGTAATATTAAGTGTAATATTAAGCCTGCATTAATAGGCCAAAAAGTTTATTAGTAATATAAACTCTGTGTGTTTCCTTGGGATGGAATGGCTTCAGGACTGGGCCATTCTGTCTACATGTGCCCTGAACTTATTTCTTGGGATTGGATAACCTACATGGGAGTTCATACCTGGAGGAAACTGATTCTCCCTCTCTCAGTAATCATTGCCTGTAGCACTTCATCCATGGGTGGGACAATGTGGAATTCTCCCTTTTTATACTGGCATGTCAACTGAAATCACTATGCAGATCCTCTTCAGGAAACCTTATTGTTGCAATTTCATGAATACCTTTTCCATGTCATGTCTAAGGAATGCTTTTTAACAGCAGGTACCTTGGGCTTCTGGCTCTTACAACCTTTCAGCTTTTGCTTCCAAGTTTCCTAAGTCTTAGGTGTAAGGACTGTGTTGTGTTGCAGATTGATAGTTGGGATAAACAGACCACAGTCATTTGTCCTCTGTATTTGTTATAGTTTATTTTGTAAGTGAGGGAATACAAGTTCAATTCTTTGCTCCCTCCAGGAAGCAATGCCCATTAAAGAGTAGTGCTATAAATATCACCGATATTTAAATAGTTTCACGAATAATATAATGTGTGAGCTTTGAGAGGTTCTCTTGAAGGCCATGTTAGGCATCAGGAGGATTTTTTAATGTCAGCTGGAGAGAGGCCGTAATAACTTTGGAATCCTTGTGGCATTTACTGTGTAGATTTAGCAGTCACAACTCCTCCCGAGCAAATGAAAGGTCTGTGTCTGGTCTTAATTTTTACTTCTTGGCCTCATAAATCTAGAAGTTTTATGCTGTATATTTTGTATGTGTGGAGTCATTTATGTTGTCAGAACAGGCTGAAATTGGCCTCCAACATCATCTTGTTACTGACCCTTTTGAGAAGTAACTTCAGCTAATAAGGAAAAAAGCAAATGTAGTTCTTGGTGAAAGTTGTTCTCCAAAAGAGGTCATCATAGTGGCATAGTAGGTTCCCATTGATTCTTAGTTAATGACCAGATTCTTGGAAACTTCAAACAAGGCTGACTTAGTATGTTCCACTCTTCTAGATCACAGTTCTATACAGAGTAGCTGAGTTCACTGATTGAGGTCTCCCAAGGCTGAAATAAGAGTGACAGTCACTATGTATCCCCATTTGGAGCTCAGGCCATATTTCTAGGTCCATGTAGGTTGTCTGTTGAGGCCAGTTATTCGAGTCTTGAGAACTTAGGACCTCATTTCCTTGCTGACTTTTGGCCAGGGACTATGTTTAGCTCCTAAAGGCTGATTTTAGGTCCAAGCCACAGGATCAATACCTTTTAGAACCTGTTGGAAAAATCAATCTGAAGGGCTTAACTTAGGTCAAATCCACCTCACTTTTTTAAAAAATCATGTTTTTAGTAAGTGTATTTACTACACTTACCTTATGATGTCTCAATTCATGTAAGTTTACATGAATTGCACAATGATATCTATTGATATCACCTGACTTACCCTTTGTCCCTATACATACATGTTTTCTTTTATTCCTCCAACGAGTCTCCTGTCTGCTTTTATATCACAAATCCATAGTATATACTAGTCTACTTTTGAGAGAAAGCATGTGATGTTTGTCTATGTTTTCTTCTCATTTTCCTTTCCCTCATCCTGAGTCTCTTTCAGAATACACACATGCACATACACACACATACACACAAACACACGCATGTTATAGGGTTAAGGTATGTGTGTGTGTGGTCGTAAACACATACACTTAATATAGATTCCACATATGAGAGAAAAATATGGTATTTATTGTTCTGAGTTTGGTTTATTTTGCTTAACATACTAATCTTTAGTTCCATCCATTTTCTCCAAAATGACATATTGTTTTGTTTTCTTTCTTTCTACACATTGTATATATCTGCACTTTCTCTATTTATCTGTTAATTGGCATCTAGACTCATTCTGTAACTTGGCCTTTGTGGATAGTTTTGTGATAAACATGGGTGTGCATGCATCTCTGATAAATGCTGACTTAAACTTCTTTCTTGCACACATTCAGGAGTAGGGTTGGGTTATAAGGTAATTCTGTTACTAGTTTCTAGGGGAACACTCCACACTGACTTCCATAATTTCTTTATGAGTTTTTCTCATTCCTGCCAGTAGAAATTGTGTTCTTGATAATTACCGTTCTGATTTGGGAAATGGAATGTCAATGTGATCAGAATTGTGTGTGTGTGTGTGTGATGTTTATGTGCCTTCCTTTATTGCTCTCCATCTTATTTTTTGAGTCAGAGTCTCTCTGACCCTGGGGCTTGCCAATACGGTTAAACTGGCTGGCCAATAAACCTCTGGGATGCTCCTGTCTCTACCCTAACAGCAGTGAAATTATAGCTGCAAGATACCGTGCCTAGATTTTTATGTCGGTTCTGAGGATTAAACTCAGTTCATTCTCATGCTTGTACAGCAAGCACTTAGCCAATTAAGCCATCTCCACAGCTGCTCAATGCAGTTTTAATTTAAGTCTTCCCTAATGGCTAAGGTGTACACACACACACACACACACACACACACACACACACACACACACACTAGCTGGTCTTGGTCTGTGTTGAATTTCTGATAATATAGATGGTATGTTTGAGGAGATCCCTATATTCAGCCTTTGTGGGATCGTCTTTCTTCTGCTGGAGTTGCTGGTATCTGTTAAGGTTTTCTTGTTTCCACATATTTCATTGTGTCTAAGGAATGGACCCAGTCTGGGTTATTTTTTGCTTCTGGGGAGTTTCCTGAGACTCTTTTGGCTCTATTTTTCTTTTAAGAAACTCAGGACTGAGATGGTCCTGAAGGAATTCATCACATGAAGTCATCTGAAATTTTGGATGACTACCCAACATTGTGATCAATATTTCTTAAAACCTGGGGCACTCTAGAAGACTTAACCATGCCTGCTTCTGATCAAAATGTAAGGACTTCTACAGTGCCTTTAGTCCAATTTGTTTGTGTTAATCAGAGCCTTGCCTTGCCCATTCTCTTAACTGATTGCTCACTGCAGCCCTTCCTTTAGCTTAGGAGGCATAGGCAATCAACTTTTGTTTATTTCTGAATTTCTTCTTTCGCCCTTGAGGAGATCATTATTTCTAATGTACAAAAATGGTAGCCCAAACATTGGAAGCAGCTAGAGCAGCCAGCAGTGACGACTTCTGCGATCAGAGACACTGATGCCTGTAAACTAGGTTTCATTCCTTGGGCTTCTTCCTTCTTCTCTTCGCTATGACACATTCATTTGCTTCCCTTCAGGTACAAAGGGGACACAGAAATGAAAAGGAGGAAAAAAAATATGCTTCCCCTGGTGTATGGAACTGAGAAGCTGTCAAAGCCTCGTAGCAGGGAAAGTGTGCTCCTGTGTATTCAATCACGGAAATTAAGTGTTTTCGAAGGCAGTGCAGTCACGGGTCTATTGCATGGGGAAATAACATGTTGTAGTCCATCACTTAAAATGTTAACCTTGTCTCTTACTAGTGACTGCAAGCAGAAACATGTGCTGCACGCTCGCTGGTTAAATGGCAGTGTGTCAGCTCTGTGAAAAAGGCTGGCGTGTATCTGTCAATCTTCAGATTTGACTCTGTGTGTGAGCACATGCCCATGCGTACACACATTCAAATGTACACACACCGCTTCACCTTCCCACTTACCTGTGTGTGGCTTTCCAAGACTTAGCTCATCACTTACTTACTAGAAAGTAAGAATTAATTTCTGCCACTTGAGGATATATTCTTTCCTTTGCTAATTTTATTCCCGATCCTAAAATTCTTTCTTAGCTTAGATGCAATTACTTATATTTATCTATAGAAAGCTTTGTTTTGATGTAGTTCAATAGTGGTGGAGTATATGTATACTAGACTGAGCTCATTATAAGTAACATCCTAATAGTATGAACTACAGTGTTTGAGTAATCCACCAAACCTAAAAGATTTATATGACAAATATTTTAGATTTTGCAGGACTTATCATCCCTATTGTGACCAGGCTAGAACTGTAAATATCATGAGTGAATTGCCAATGTGCTGCACCAATATCAAACCGAATAGGCTACATTTGGACTGTGGTTTGAGCACCATCATGTACTACTGAATATTTCATGTCATTCTTCTATGGCATATGAAAAGTTGATATCTGCTAGGTCTTTTCTCAGTGTTCTCCACTGCAGCAGCAGGAACGCTCTGTGCCACCCCCCTTCCCTTGAGGTCCTGACACCCTACCTGTCCTTGCTGCACTCTAGACAAGCTCATTCTTCAGGGTCTCTCCCCACTGCATTAGCCTTGGGCTCACACTCAGTGTTTCTACTTCAGTCTCTTATCGGAGTTATGTAGCCAGTCACTCAATGTCAATAGTTCCTGCCACCCCCTGACATTTCTGATCCACTTTACCCTGCTCTTTTGTTTCTTTCAGGGCAAACTATTTATTATATATATTTATTTGTGATCTTGCTAGAAAGTAAGCTCCATGCCATGAGAGGTTTTCTGTGCTTTGTGCTTAGACCGATGCCTGAGGTGTAGTGTGTGCCCAATAAATATTTGTTGGATGTAGGGATCTATCACTCTGGAGTGGTAGACAAGGAGTCTATAGGGAGCCTATGCTTATTAAGCAAGATAACACCTGCTGAGTGAACTCAGTAAATCTTAGCCCTATTGTTGTTTTTTTAGCCCTATTATTTTTTGAGACTGAGCATTAAGTGGAGAAGGTAATACCTTTCTGTATTTTTGTTTGTTCGTTTTGTTTTGGAGATTAATGACCCTGAGAGTAAAATGCATAGTGCCATGCCTGGGACATTAGAGGCACTCAATTGCCAGGAAGTGAAATGATCCTCAGATTTAGAGTTCGGAAGAAGCATTCTTAGAATAAATATGATGATTCAGGTGGAGGGGATGAGGCTCTGGGAATTTATTTTGCTTGTAGACTGTGAGAGTTGTCTGAAACCCATAATGTTAATAACTAAGATATGTGAGTTATTTTTTTCTTTGGCTACTCATAGTATGCCAGGCCTTATGACTTGTGGGTCCTGGTGCTATAACAAAAGCTCAGAAGCAGTTATGAAGCTTCCCAGTCTGCCAGGGTTAGGCTTGAGTATGAATACATGTGCACTGCACTATATGGTGTCTCTCTTTAAAGGGCTTTAGAGAGACTAAGGGGGTGGGATAAAGGGCAGAGGAAAATTATTGACCGCCACCGGGCTTTCTTTTCCACATCCAAAACTTACATGCCATGCAAGAAGGCCTTCTTCTGTTAAGGCTTCAGGAATTCTCTTCCTTGCTTTAGTCAGGCAGCTGTGACCACAGAGGTCCCCTTACCCCACCTCCTCCGCCACCTTTGCTCAGTTCATGCCTTCAAATAGACCCTTCCTTCGGCCTGATGTTCCATCTTGCTGATCAATGACTTCGTTCAGGTGAGCTCTCATGGAGTTGAGAGTCCATTTAAGGTGACAAGGAAGATTTGCAGACATTGTACTTTCCCAGAAGTTCAGAGAAGTGCTGATGTGAGCCAAGAAGAAAACAAATTGCACCAGCTTCCTAGCTGAGGCGGGGAACCTTTTGCTTTTATTTACTTATTTAGTTTTTTTTGTTGTTCATTTAAGGTTGGATATATGGGGCTGGATAAACATTTGAAGGCATGTTCTATCCTCTTAATTCTTGCACTTACGCTTGTAAGGAAATGGTTTACTCCATCTGTGTAATAGAAGTGACAGATTTATCTATTGCTAGGAAGAAAACTAAAGTTGGTATAAGTAGCCTGGAAGCCATAAAGGAAAGAACTTACCTTATGTGGAAGTGAAGCCTTCACTGACCCATGTCTTATGACGGTGACAGACAGCATCATGGGAACCAGAAACATCTTAGTGTTGTCAATGGGAGGATTTCATGTGTTTTGACAAAGACCCCAGTGTTTTGTCAGAATTCTTTTCTTAATTGGCTCAAAGAGTGGTGGATTAGAAAATGACTATATTGAAAGGGGAGCCATACCCACTTGTCCATAGGACCCCAAGAGTCTTATATTGGGAGAGATTCTACCAATGCTGTCAACTGTAAAAATGGAAAACTACAATTCTTATGGAAGCAAACTTATCTTATGACATGGGTCCCTGAAGACTTCACTTCCACTTATGGCAGCAAACTTATCAGCACAATTACATGGAAATTTTGTAACCATGGGCATATATTGTTCCTCTTCTTCACCAGGTACCTGTTAAATAGTTAAGGCCACACTCACATCTTTTGACATTTGAGTATTTAGTCCTTGTTTTAGACAAAAGCTCAAATTGTCAATATGATTGTATATAATTCTCTATGTCTTTACTCTGCTAAAGAGAATTCTGGGCTCCTAGCCAATTGAGGCTGAAAAATTAGCACTGATATTCTTTTGTTATTTAACATAAAGGGAAATGTAAAGGGAAAGAAATAAAATTGGATCAGGATATCGTAGGGAGAATCTCGTCTTTAGCAAAGAGCCTGTTTCCTAGTAGAGCTACCCAACAGGAAAAGGTATGCAAAAGGGTATAGACTGAACCCAGTTGGTTGAAAAAAGGCAGTATGTTTCATAATTTAGGTTTAGGCACCATTTGTTTATACACTGTATTAGAAACCTGTTTGTATGAGTGTGTTTGCAAGTATGTGTTTGCGTGTGTGTATAGTGTGTGTGCGATTGTATACTCTGTGTGTAGTGAGTATAGTATGCGTTTGTGTGTATTTATGTCTGTGTGAGAATGTGTAATGTCTATAAAACCTGCATTGGATTAGTATATGGAATAGTAATTTAATGAGTTATGAAACAATTAGTAGTGGGGAAGACTTTTAGGTAGAATCAGCATAATAATGACCAAAAATAAATCCCCTGCCTCATTTGAATAAGTTCAAGAAATGATAAATTAATGTAGAGTGCATTTTATGATATCCTGCCAGAATGGTAGAAAGAAGGATTTACCAAAATTGAGTTTTGAAAGATATAGTTACAGGGAAGGGGAACATACTTAAGCAAAGGCATTGATGTAAAAATGGGGTGAGCCATGCCATATTTTAAGAAGAGCATCCCAGGAGTACCCAGGAGTAAATGATGTCAATGGGCCCTTGCTTCACATGACTCCAGTCTCCTTTACTATGTTGAAAACATTTGAACCTCCATTTCCTCAGCCTCAAAATGAAGATAACACTTCATGCATCTTCCACTGGCCAGGACTGACTGGAATAGTTTCAGAAAGGCTGCCAGGCCAGGCCTGGCTCGCTCCAAGTTGGATAACAGTTAACAGAGCTAATTGTAGCAATTTAAAAATGTTCTCCAATCAATGGAAGACACCATGGAATTGTTTTCCTTTGATGCCCTTAAGTACCTAATTAATGTCGACTTGATCCAGATATTTTTACTGAGTGTCACGAGCTTTCAGTTCCTTTGTAGTTCTCTGGCTGGGCTATGGATCTGCGCACAAGCTTAATATATAAGGCTTGTGCTGTTGAAGTCTTCATATGCTCTTGAGTTCACCCACACCAATCTTCCTTAGTTTTGCTGGGTGACCTTGATCCTCATCCTCAGCTTGAGTGTTGTTCAGGTGGAAATTCCATGGTTCACTTTTTTTTTTTTTTTTGTGATCCATGTCTCTACCTTTGGCCTTTGCCTTGATTAGCCCCATGGACTCTGAAGCCAGATTGCCATCTAGGTGACAAGTCCCTCTACTCTATCCCCTGCACTTTTAATTCCCTAGATCCGTGGTGGCACTGAACAAGAGTCTGTATTTTATTAAGTGCTGAGCTGAGAAACAGTTTGAAACATCACCTGTAATGTGGAAGGAAGGGAGTTTGCTGCAACTGCTCTGTCTCTGGCCCAGATATCCAAGCCTTTCCATTTGTTTCGGTGAGGAGTTGATGACAGTGCAGATAACCGGGTTCATCCAGTTTTATAGCTGGTATAGCCATCTCCATTTTTATAGCTTCCCCTCTTCAGTCTCTTCCCGCTTGCCTTTCTTTCTGTTTCCTGTATTGACATCAGTGAAATAAAGGAATATAGGCTGGCGGTATAGGCTTGGAATCTTAGCTGTAGTTTTCTTCTTCTT
>NW_004949150.1:1877476-1903764 GCF_000317375.1 Microtus ochrogaster | reverse complement strand
GCTTTTTTTTTCTAGAAATTAAGAAACATACATAAACAGATAAGGTTGTTACTGACAGTAATTTTAAAAATATATTTAATTATGTGCTTTATATCTGGGCTGTACATTTTCCTCCCTCCTCTTCTCCCAGTCCCTCCTGCCCCTCTGTTCCCATCCCCCCATCCATTGCTCCTGCATCTTTGTTTAGGAAAGGGCGGATCTCCCCCCCCCCCTCAACAAAACAGGGCATATCAAGTTGCAGTAAGACTAAGCACCTCCCCATGTATTACGGCGGGGCGAGGTGACCCAGTATGAGGGGTAGGGTCCCCAAAGCAAGGCTCCCTTCCTAATGACTGCCTCCCATCTGCCTACAACCTGTCACAAGGGACTTCTTTGGTGCATATGTGTGGACACTTCAGACATTTGGTTGGAGTGTCAGTATGACAGTTCTGCTGATGCTTTTCCTGAGGAAACCATATTTCCTATCCTGAGTTTTAAATATTTCCCCTTCTTGTTCATTTGAGAACTTCATAAGCCACGTGCTGAGTCTCACATGTGCGGTGACGTTTATGTCTCTGCTCTTTAAAGCCCGTGGCTTTAGAGTGACCACGAAGGGACAGGAAAACTGGAAGTTCTGTAAGTACAACTCAGGAGATGAGAGGCTGGCTCTTCTCAGTCCTGCCCTCTGCCCTTCACGTGAACCACCGGGCTGTTCATTTGTCATCTGAAGTTAGCCTGCCTCTCACTGGTGCCGGCCTCGGCTTTGTTCAGCACAACTTGCTTTCTGAGAGGACAGAGTTGTGCAGAATGGTAGATCTGTGCCCTCTAGAAAAGGAACGTTCCCATGAAACAGGGACACTTGGTGGCAGAGTCAGTGAAAAATTATACCAATTACATCAAGCAAAATGCCACACATCAAGAAGAATATTTTAATTCTCTCTAGTCCAGACTATTCATGACATTTTTTTGTGTAAGATTCAATACAGGTCTGTAAAAGTAAGGCATGGAATCAGCTCTGCCTGTTAGGTTCAAGAGAGTCTGCGCAGAGAAAAAAAAAATAGAAAAAAAAATTAGGAGCTGAGCACAGAGGTGTAGCTTATATCCTTTTATATTTTTCTTCTGTTTGGGTTAGTTGTTCAAGGAAAAAGAGAGCGACTAATTTTTCCCGGAGCATTTACCATTTTCCATTGCTCACTGTGCCATCCTGCTTCAGAAACAAGCCGAATCATTTTCTCTTCCAGGGCAACCTTTCCTTCCAGTTCTGTCGGAGGTGGTCCAGGCCTCATAGTTGGTTTCCCCATAGACTGCCACAAGATGGCGACAGCGTCACGGTGGAGACCGGCCAGCTGCTCCTGCTGGATGCGAACACAAGCCTCCTGAATTCGTTGCACCTTAAAGGTCTGTGGAGTTTGAACAGCCTGTGGTCACTCGGAGGGAGTGGGAAGGGAGGGGGAAGGTTTTGGAGAAGTTTCAGCGTTTGATTGACAGTTTATTTTGAAACCAGATTGAAACGTCTTTTAAAATGAAAAGTAAGAAATGGTCGGAGGAGTTCAAAGCTAAAGGCCGTTCTTTTCCGCTCTTTTAAAGCTCGGAGCTTAATTATTTTATTTTTTTCAAAAACAAGAGAGTTAATAGTGTTCTCCAGGAGCAGCTGCCTTGCCCCAGCCCTTTGTAGTCATGCTTATCCAGGGCAAACCCCACAATATAGCAAAATGCCTTGAAATTGGTTAATGCTGCTGCCTTTGAAATCGTCTGCCAAGAAAGCAATGTCTTCCTGCGTTTACCCTGTTGTGGTTTTGTCTTCTTGGTCCCATGGAAAGTCATATAAATAGGCTTCCTTAGTGCAAAACCATCCACATAGCTCTAGGGTAGAGGAAGTTGGAGGAGCCTGAGAACTCAAATTTCAGCTCATCTACCATGTGGCTAAGTCAGTCACTTCACCTCTTTGTGCATTTATTTTTGTATCTGTGACATGATAATAAATCATACTTCCTACTTCATGGGCTGATAATAAGAAATAGTTATGAAAGTGCCTTTGCTCATTGTCAGATGGAAACTGTGTGGGAGAAAGGCTTAGTTATGGACGCCTCTAAAACTTGACACCAGTAGCTACTATAGATGCCGTAAACAACACTTGTTTGCACTCTTGTTACAGTAAGAACGTATCTACACACCCAAACATTTGGAAGAGGATTAGCTAAAGTACTTTTGATATCTCGTCCTTCCTTCCTTCCTTCCTTCCTTCCTTCCTTCCTTCCTTCCTTCCTTCCTTCCTTCCTTTTTTTCAAGACAGGGTTTCTCTGTAGTCTTGGTTCCTGTCCTGGAACCAGCTCTTGTAGACCAGGCTGGTCTCAAACTCACAGAGATCTTCCTGCTTCTGCCTCCTGAGTGTTGGGATTAAAGTCATGTACCACCACAATCTGGCTATAATACCTGTTTCTTGTAGACTGAATCAAAATTTTCTGGCCAGTTATTGTGACATTCTTTATTCTGGAAGCTGTTTTTATTTTTCCTTTGTTCCCAGGCGAGAAGTTTTCTGTCCCGTCATTGAATTAGTGCCCTTTAAGAGGTAGAATGTCTGTCATATTAAGTTTTTGCCTGTTTTGTGCTTGCCTGCCTTCTTTCTTTCTTTCTTTCTTTCTTTCTTTCTTTCTTTCTTTCTTTCTTATATATATACATGTATGAATGTAGTATGTATGCATGCATGTATGTAGATCAGTGGCTATTGGGTTATGTATGCATGTATGTATGTGACTTAGTGACTATGGGGAATATTATGTATGTGACCTAGTGGCTATGGTGTGAGTGTGTGTGTGTGTAATTAAGTGTAGGTATGTAGCTTTGTGGCTATGGAAGTATTATGTGTGTATATATGTAATGTGGTTTAATGTATTGTGTGTATATATGTGGCTTAGTGGCTATAGGGATATGTATGTGTGTGTGTATGTAAATGACTTAGTAGTTAAGGAATGTCAATAAATCAGTATAACCTGAAGACTGGCAATGACAAAGTAAAATTAGAGACTTAGAACTGCGTCTCAAAAGGTTTCCTTGCTAAGCTTTAAGTGGGCACCATTCCCACAGAATCTGAATTATGCCTGAGGATGGGGTACCCTGCAGCTTCTCAAGGGCCTTGGCCTTTTGTTGACACAACCATGTGAAAGAACCTCTCCTACTCATCTTGGATTTATAAGTCTGGTCTTTGGATATATGCTTATTTCTTAGGAATGTTTAACCAAGAAATAGTGTTGAAAAGACGAGATATGAAGAAAGAGGCAGCAGATGGGCATCAAAGGGCAGGAGAAAGGAAGGACCCTGTGCAGCAAGTTTACAGCTTTTCTCTATGAGTTCAGAGATGCAAGCAACTCACCCACTTCCCCCTCACTGATGGTTTCCTATGATCATTTTAGATTAGACAATATTTCACTCTTGAGTTGTGTAGAATCAATGAGCGACATTTGGGTGAACACTCTCATTCTGGGGAATGGAAGAAGAGGAAATCAGCCTTTGGACACTTAGCTTACAAGAGTTCTTTGCAGGGAAGGGAGTTGCCTCCAGAGAAGCTGAGATTTTTATCATAGAGACACAAATTGTAGATCTAGAAATAAGGAAAACAATAAAAAGACAAAGACCAAATTTTGCTCAATAGATAATTTTTGAATGCTTATTAAGTGGCCTAGGAATTCTCTCAGATGCCCGAAAAAGTGAAGAAAACCATTAATGGCAGCAATATTACTGAAAGGAAATGGCAAGGGGAGTAAATACGACAGATTGAAGTTTCTAGTTCTAGCTAAAGCACTTGATGGACACAAGCAGAGATGTGCAGTGAGTAGTTATTAGATATGACCCGTGGAGAGGATTCAGAACATGCCAGTTTTTTAGTGTGTTAAGCAATACAAGTCAGTAAAATATTCGCTGTGCAGGAAATAAGAACCCAGGTTCCGTTCCAGAACTCACATGAAAACGTCAGGTGTACTGACATGCACTTGTAAGCCCAGTGCCAGGGAGACACACACAGGGAGATCCCTGGGGCTCACTGGTCAGCCAGTATAGCCTAATTGGTGAGCTCCAGGGCAAGAGTCACCCGATCTCAAATGAAGCTACATAGCATTTCTGAGAACAGCAACCAAGGTTGACCTCTACATGGACATGCCCATACATTCTCATACATGTACGTCCACATGTTTAAAAGAGAGCATGTCATTTATTCCAGACTTGTGTTTGGATCGCATGGAGAATCAAAGTGGGAGGGACGTCCCTACCTTACTTACTGAAATTGCACGTTTCTCGTAGTGAACCTAATGATAGACTTTATGCTTTGTTTTACCATAACCACCAGTGATTCCTGCTGTCTCAAGCCTCACTCGGTGTTCGTACATCTCCACTTACATCAGTGTCATTTTATTCCTGATCACTGTAATTTTAGGTCTGAATTGCTAAACATTGCCACTAAGTTTTCCCCAGTGCTTCTAGCTTTGTGTGTGTGTTTCTTTTTAGCAGAATCCCAATTTGTAACAGGAAGATGCTAAATTGTTGTGTGTTCGAGCTTCCTTTGGAGCTGGGCACAGTCTTGTGCTAACACCTGGTCTAAGAAGAAATTTACATGTATAAGAAGTTTCTTAAAGTAGAGCTGATGCAGTAGTACATGTCTGTACTTCATTTCTTCCTCACTTCCTGTTATGTAAATATGACAGCTCAATCTGCCACTGTATAAGATCATTAGGTGATTTGGTAAGGATGGGGAAGAAGGAACGTGAAATGAGCTCAGGACCTTGATGACGCTGGAGTTGCTGTGGAAGTATTGAACTGGCCACTTTAAAGAAATTGTAATATATTATTCATTCTTTCCTATTTGCTTGCAATGCGTTTTCATCATTCTTATCCCCAACTCCTTGTTTTAACTCCTTCCAGATCTACTCTCTTAACCATAACCCCTCCCAACTTTCTATTTTAATAAGCCTCTGAGTCTAAGCAGATAGCCCATCTGTACGTGGGTGTGGGACCATCCACTGGAGCATGGTTGGCCTGCCTGTGGCTATAACCCTGAGGAAAACGGACAGTCCTCCCCCAGTAGCTAACAGCTTTCTCTAGCTCCTGAGCTGGGGCTGGGAGCTCATGAGCTTCTTCCCACTCTATGCATAAGTAAGTTCCTTTTTGAAATCACCTGTTTGAATAGAAAATAAGATTCCTTATACTGAAGTCATTGCAATTTGCCTTGAGTTCTGTATGCTAAGGTGTGCCCTATCAGTGTTAGCTCATGCCTACTAAACTATCACACCCCCTTGCTGCTTCTCTCTTCAGAACCTCTAATGACTTTACATCTCACCAAGACTGAAACCCAAGGTCCTTCTTTAACTCTGGATTTATTCTTTGATCTTGTCATCCTTACTCACCACAGCTAAGCACTTCTGTGAAACTATCTGACCTTAGACCTTGGCCCTTGATGTCCTTTGTGTGCAATATTTGTTCTCTAGGTTCATGTAGCTTGCTCATTGTGTTTATATGCTCTCTGAGATAATATCAGTGTGTCAGAAAGGGCTTACAGAACACCTTTCCCAAAATTGCAACTACCCCTCTGTATTTGGAGACTGCAATTTCATTTTCTGGCTACTCAGACCTGAATTATCACACAAAAACTGTATTAATTACATGTTTGGCTAGTGGCTCGGGCATAGTTCTAGCTAGGTCTTATATCTTAAATTAACCCATTTCTATTAATCTGTGTATTGTCATGAGGATGTGGCTTACTGGTAAAGTTCTGGCATCATTCTCTTTCGGCAGCTACACGGTGTCTGCCTGGCCCAACCTTCTTTCTCCCTGCATTCAGTTTAGTTTTCTGCCTTCCTATATTGTGCCCTGCAATATGCCAAAGTGGCTTCTTTATTAACCAAAGGTAATAAAACATATTCACAGCAGATAGAAGAAAATCCCACATCACTCTTCTTATTATTCTTTGCGTTGGTTTGGTTTTCCTTCTTCATAATTTTATTACCACAAGTCATATTTTAAACTTAGTCATTGCTACAAAGTATGTCTCTTCTCATAGAATAATCCCCAAATCAAAAAAAATCATGAATTTGTTGGCTGTTGTCTAGTCAGAATATAGAACAGTGTGGAACAAATGATGGAGATTAAAAGCTGCAAGGTGATTGTCACATGAATGAGCAAGCAAATAGTCTATGGTTCAAGGTCTGGGTGAAATCTATTCCATATATGAAAATAATTCCTGATTTCTTGAATATTATCTTTCCCAATTAATTTGTTTTCAGTCTCTTTAATTGTTTCAGTGATACATATCTCTCCTTTTAATCATTCTTAAATTGTTTGAAATAAGCTGGATTCTTGTGATCACGATAAAGACATCCAGATATATCTACTTTTGTTTTATTCTGGAGTGCAAATACATTCACCTGTTGAGCTGTTTTGTTGTCTCTCCTCAGCATTATTTTATTCTACGTAGAAGAAGATACAAAACTTTAATTTGTGAGCCATCTCTACTTCTACTTCTTCTATTCTCCTTCTCCTGTTTTTGTATTTTTGAAGCAGAGTCCCTAACCAAAGCTGGGTTTTAAATCCTTATCGCTGAAGAGGACTTTGAACTTATGCTCCTTCTGCATCTAATTCCTATTGCTGAGATTATAGGTTGACAACACAATGACGTGCTGGGATGGAACTCTGAGCTTCATACATGCCCACCCAGTACTATCAGCTGCACCTAATGCCCAACCCCCCCATTTTTTCTTTTAGTTATTAGGGATACTGTTAAACACAAAAGAGAATTAATCACTTATTACTAATGAGATGGGGGTGGAAAATAGGCATCTTGCCTTCATTTCATTAATTATACTTTTTGTGCTTTTATGTGAAGATGCCCAATAGCTAAAGGCATTTCTGAATTAAAACTTATCATTTTTATTCCAAGTAATTATGAGGAGCAATAAAAACAAAGAAGGAAAGTTCTCCTATTTCAAAGAATTATGCATCCCAGTCAAGGATCTTCTGCAGTTGAGGAAACATTTATATTTCTCGAATGAGGTAATGAATCTCTTTCTCATCTGGTGGTCAAGCAGCTTGATATTAACTGGCTGAGAGATAATAATTAAGAGTTAATTAAGGGAGGACAGAGCATCCTCATAATGTAGAGCCTTTATAATTTAGGTGTCTCTCTCTCTCATACATGCACAA
The DNA here is from genome assembly GCF_000317375.1 of Microtus ochrogaster. NCBI lineage: Eukaryota > Metazoa > Chordata > Mammalia > Rodentia > Cricetidae > Microtus > Microtus ochrogaster. Next base: position 1,896,600 of record NW_004949150.1, on the reverse strand, counting down.
AAATTATGATAAATGCAAGCTGGTGGATACATTAATTTCAATATCTAGTGTGTGTATGTATATATAAATATGCACATGTATATAAGTGTGCACATGTAAATATGTAATTAAAACATCATGTTTTATACTAAAAATACATATAAAAATGACATTTTGTACTTTCTTATTTCTCGCAATGCCATTTCTTTAAAACCTTTTTACCAGAAGCTTGCTTCCAATTTCCATTGCTGCTTAGTAATACATTGCTTTCCCTTAATGCGATTTTCTATTTCTTGGTCTACTGGTGTATACCACGACAGTTAAATGCTTGGCAGACTTTCAAGCCAGAAAGAGCCGAGTTAGATCTAGGCCTCAGCATCTACCATCTCTGTGACCTTGGCTAAACTGAGCCCCTATGAGCCCCAGGGTTCTCCTTCCTGGGGCAGTACCAGATTGTAATGACTTCAGAAGTCACAGCAAGAGCAAGAGCAAGCTCTTGGGATGGTTACGAGGCAGTATTACTATGCACTCCTCAGTCACAGGGATGTTTTGAGTTAAATGAGGAAATATTTTTAAAGCCATTAGTTTTTGACAGAGCCTGGTCCAGAATAAGAACTCAATTAACATCCGTTGTTCCTTTTGGACTAAGAGCGATAACAGAGGAGATGGCTGAGAATCAGACCGAAGTTAAAATTTGATTTACAGATAGCAGCTGCTTCTATATATAAAGCAAACTGGATTATATGAAAGAATTAGCTGGATAATAAAGGCCTTGGATTGCTTTTGCCCCTGTTATCTTCAGGATGCACACTGAAGTGTTTTTCTTTCCTTTGCAAGGGAAGAAGGGACAGGAGGTGGAAACAGCAGAATCCTCATCTGCCTGCCTCCCTTCTCCTAGCTGCTCGAGAACATAAAGCTTTTTTGGTGCAACTTGGAATGTGGGCTCATTTCCTTTAAAGTTGTTTTTAGTTCAGTTTTAAGGAGACTCAGATCTTTTGGATCTATTATAATCAGGACTTGTGTAGTATAAACATGATTCTGTTTTTTTTTTTTGAGACAAAACATCATTTATTTTAAACAATGCAATATTTTATTTATAATTTGAGAATTTCATACATACCCATAACACATTTTGATTATATTCACATTCTCTACTCGCCACAGTTGCTTCCAGATCCATCTTCTGCTCCATTCCCTCTCCCCACATCATTCCCATTTTGAAAAATAACGGAGTCCAATTAGTGTAACCCGTGTGAGGTGGAGCCAATGGAGCATGGCTGATTCCTAAGAAAATGAGTTTTCTTCTCCTAGTGACCATCAATTGGCAGTAGCTCCTCAGCTGGGGTGGAGGCTTGGGGGCCTCCCTGTCCCATGCTGGAATTCTGACTGGCTTGTTTTGTGCAGATCTTGTCCTCGTCACCACAGCTGCTGACAGTTTATGAGTGCAGTGCCATTTCTCAACTCACCGTTGAACCCGTTGTCAAATTTCTTCATCTTTGGAAAGGTTCTGGGGATTTTAGGGTACACCATTAGGAGCTGAACCCAGCTTGCCATTTTTTTCCCTCATGTGTCGGCTTTTGCTAGTACCTGAGACACAATATAAATAGAGAAATAATTTTGTAGCACGGTGTGATATGTTTGTCTATTGTGCTAAGGGGGACATGACAGAGCAGAAAAACTCATACGGGGGACATGAGGCAGAGGATGGAGAAGAGGCCAGGGCATGATTGTCTCTAATATATTCCTCTTCTGACCTAAGGCCCCCCACAAGGTCCTGCTTTCTGTGTCTCACCACCTCCCAGGGATATAATCTGTCAAGGGATCAATCCATTGATTAGGTCAGAGTCCTCAGGGTTTAGTTGTCTTGGCAATGTCTTCATAAGCACACCCTGAGCTCTCTGCTTTCCTAACTTCAATTAAGTTCATAGTCAAGACTAAGCATCTCTCCAGGGAACTGTATACGTTGTTGCTTCTTATTGACACTGACCTAGCCTGGGATTCTGATGGGGCTTCAGGTCTACTTAGCAATAGAGGGATCAGGAAATACTTTAAAGAGGGCTCCCCTGATATGCCACTTGTTGCCTTTCTTGTTAGCAGTTGCTTGACAGATTTCTCTATGCTTGCAGTATTTATAGACACCAGCTTTGCTTAAAAGGAAGTGAAGGGGAGAGGCAGGAAGGAGAGCAGAGAAAAATGTAGAGCTCAATAAAAATCAATTTAAAAAAGAAAAAAAAAACAAAGAAATAGTGAAGTTCCAGGTGCCCTGGTACACACCTTTAATCCCTGGATTGTGGAGGCAGAGGCAGAGACAGAGAGGCCGGAAGATTTCTGTGAGTTTGATGTCAGCCAGAATGACAGAGTGGAACTGTATCAAAACAGCTTAAAAGGTCCTAAATTACATTATTAGAAATGTATTCCTGTGTAAATGCTATATCTAATATTCATCACAAAATTCTATATTCAATAAAGTGATAAATTTAAATGTGCTGAACAGTCTAAAATAATAAAACTATTAGTTTTTCTGTACCTACCCCCTCCAAAAATAAAAAAAAGTGGATCTGATGACAGGCTGGAGTTTTGCTCCTAGTGAAATATTCCGTATTAAGGTTTCTTTTTGGAATAGGATGCTTGGTCAACATGTGATCTGAAGCTGCCAACATTTGTTTCAAATTAGTAAACTTAAAATAATTTAGCTTTAAATTGCCTGTGAAGGAGACTGAATTACTTCCTTTGTTGGTCAAAATATGGCCACTTGTCTTGGGGTTTCTATGCTGTGAAGAAACGCCATGACCATGGTAACTCTAAAATAGGAAAATATTTAATTGAGGTGGCAACTTATACTTTCAGAGCTTCAGTCCATTATCTTCATGGTGAGACAAGGCGGTGTGCAGGTAGATAGGTTGTATGTAGCCGAGTGTTCTACATCTTAGGAAACAGAGAGTGGACTGTCATGGTGGGTAGTATGGATGTACATGAGAATACAGGAGACCCCAATGCCCACCTGCACAGCATCTACTCCAACAAAGCTACATCTCCTAAAGTGCCATTGCCTTCGGGGGACATTTTCTTTCAAACCACCGGACCACTCTTCAGACAGAAGATGGTAAAATGACTCACTAAAGTTTGGTCAGCTAGATGGACCCTGGGTCAAATCTGAGGCAGTCACAGATTTTTTGGTGGGTTTGATAAGTCTACTAGCGCCTGAATAATAGCATCTCCTTCCTATTGGCAGGGAGAGAAGTGGATTGAAGCATATGTAGCCCTGGGGATTAGGAGTAGTGGAGGACAGGGAAATTGTGCTGCCTACAATTGCCAGCAAGCATCCCATGTGGTCCAGAGCTGAAGCTTGATGAAGTCTGTACCAGAAAGTATTAGCCTGGGTAGTTTTGAAAATTACCCATACTTCCTTTTACCTTGGATGTCTTTATGTATCTTTCCCTGGTGACAGGTTGATGTAACTTACACTATGGAAAGATACTTTCTGTAAGGCTAACTGGGCTATTGACAGAATTTATATTCTACTGATAACTTGACATAATTTGTGTTTGTGTATGTGCATACTTGTTGGAATGTATGCTTATATATGTGGAAATATGTGTGTGTGTTGTGTGTGTGTGTGTGTTGTGTGTGTATGTGTAGGGTAAAGGACAACGTTGAGTGTCATTATTCAGGCTTGGTACACTCTTTTTATTGTTGTTTGATGTGGAATATTTCTTTACATTGTGTTAATATATGTTTTTATGTTTGGTTTAATAAAGAAGCCGAGAAGCTGACTGGCAAGTAGCAGAACAGAATAAGATTAGGCAGGAGAGCCAGACTAGCAGAATGCTGTGAGGAAGAAGGGAGGAGTCTGGAGTTGCTAGCCAGGTGCAGAGGGATCAGGAGATGAACATGCCATACTAATAAAGGTACCACCATGTGGCAGAGCGTAAATAAGGAATATGGGTTAATTTAAAATGTAAGAGCTAGTTACTAATAAGCCTTAGCTATCATCCAAGCATTTGTAACTAAAATAAGCCTTAATGTGTTTATTTGGGAGCTGCTGGTAGGTCAGAAACCTCTGTCTACAAATGTTTTGCTTTGAGATAGGGTCTCTAACAAGATTGGAGCTCACAAAAGGGCTAGACTGACTCATTAGTAACTCTTAAAGATTTGCCTGTTTCTGCTTCTCACTATGGTCAGTTTTATTGTTTTATTTTATTTTAATGTGGATTCTTGGGATTGAGTTCAGATACTCTTACTTGTTAGGCAAGCATTTTACCACTTAAGGTTTATCCAGCCCTTTACTTTCTCTACCACACTTTGTGTGTGTGTGTGTGTGTGTATGTGTGTGTGTGTGTGTGTGTGTGTGTGCATACACTATAGCATGCACACGGGTATGAGAGAACAACCTCAGGTGTTGATCCTAGGCTTCTACCTTGTTTGAAACAGAGTCCCTCATGGTTTGATGCTGCATAGGCCAAGCTACCTGGTCCACTAGGTTCTAGAGATTCTCTTGTCTCCATCTTTTATTTTACCATAAGAATACTGTGTTGCCAGACCTAGAAAGACAAATATAATATGTATTTACTCATAAGTGGCTTTTAGACATAAAGCAGCCCTAGAGAAACTAGATAACAAAGAGTACCCTAAGAGAGACAAACACGGAGATATAAAAGAAGGTGAAAAAGACAAAATCTCCTAAGTAAATTGGGAGCATGGAGGTCATAGGAGAGAATAGAAAGGGAGAGGGGAAGAATGGAGGGAAGTGGAGAAAAATGTATAGCTCAATAAAAACACACAAGAAAAGAAAAAAAAGGAATAGTCGTTGCAGATGGGTACTGCCACGTCTGACTTTATGTGGGTTCTGGGAGTCTGACCTCAGTTACTCATGCTTATACAGTGATTATTTTACTGATCAAAGCCCCAATTATTTATAAATATAACATCAATTTTTTATTTTTTTTTGACCATTGTGGAAGAGTATGCAGTTCTAGGCTATAGGCTAAGGTGAGCAGGAGCCAGAATTGGTGATGTTTATCCTGACTGAAAGTACCCATGGGCTTCTGGGAAAGTAGATGCCCAGATAATTGCTGAGTGAATGAATGAACTAATAACTGAGTTTCTTAAGTGAGAAGACAGGTTAATGTTGGTTGTGAGCTTTCTATAGCTGGCATCCTTCCTGGTACCCTCACATGTTACTGGATTCACCCAGACAGTGACCAATTTCATTTTCTATTTGTGTATCAGGACATCAGAGACAAAAGCTTTTTTATGTGAGGGACACTTGCCTCTGAAGCCTGTTATTTTTTTTTTTTTGATCTGACAATGGCTTACATTATTTACTTCCAGAGAACCGTCCCAGACACACTTGATTAGCCATAAATGAAAGATAATCCGTTGCTGTGAGAAAGGACATGCTTTCAAAAGATAGGCAGACAGACAGATAGATAGATGCTTAACAATTTACAGTTTATGTCTTGACAACTTAGATACTGTAATATGAAAAATGCTACCGAAAAGGTCCAGTCCATTCCTACAACAACATATTCAGTAATGAAAGATAAATGTCTTGAACTTTCTTACTTAAACCCCTCACTGGCTTTCCATTAGCCCTTAATTTCCAATCCAAACCTAATATGGCTTACAGGGTCCTTCAGGACTTGGCCTCTCCTTACCTCTCTGTCTCATTTGTTGATTAATGATCCTTAGACCCTATTCATCCTAACAAGAAAGGGAGCTAAAAGTTTGGACTTCTTATGTAACTAAGATTCTTGGGCTATGAGAACTATGAGACCAAACATTCTTTATTATTGTTGTTTCTTACGCCCTGTGCAATATTCACAGGGCCAGATAAAGGTGGACATTCCAGCCCAAGGAAACTAACGGCATCCTCAAAATTGCTATACAGAATAACTTTGCCTTGATTTCTAATAGAGCAATGTTATAACCAAATCAGAGAATTGTATCTGGAAGTCATTTAAAGACTAGAATTGCTCAGTCGTGTGGGCAGAATTTCAGGGAAAAGATGGAGTTTTATTTTTGTGTTTGTTTCCTTTTGCAGTTGCTTCCTTTGTGTGTGACTTTAGGAACCCATGCAGTAACTGAGTGAGGGATATGGTGGTCTTCTGTAGCCCTAAAGGGAGTCAGTTTAGTTAAATAATTGGTAACCATACCTGGGATGACAGGGATTTATTTATATTAATGTTTCAGTTCTTTTAAATATTTACATGTAGTTCCAAAAATATGTTTAAACTTATAATTAGTGTAGAATTGATTCAGAAAGAACAAGTAAAAGTCTAAGTGAATTATAACATTTACGTCCCTGTTCATTTATCTGAAAAACAGGTCAGTTCACTACATCAAGTTATTGTCATTACCTGGAACAGTTCAACTCCACAAAAAAAGCAATTGAAAAAGATACAGAGACCATATGTTTTTACATATTTACTTCCATACCTTGGAGAAGGTCTGGGAAATAACGGGAAATATTTATTGGATGAGAAAGAGAATTCATCCGCAATTCCAAGTTTGTATTTATTTCTCTGCCTGTTTTAGATGGGAGCAAGTATGGCAAGATTGTGGACACCCAAAGCCATGACATAACTTACCTGTAATAATAAGGGACACCTACAGTTCTCAGCATCTGGTACTCAGTCATAGCATCTAAGTGTAGAGTCACCATCACTCCCAACACATCTATGTTTTAAGATATTCATTCAGGTCACACTGATACATGATCAAGTTTGAGAGAGAGCCTAAACCCATAAAGGTAACCCATCAAGATGTCAGCAACGAAAGGCAATTAACAGTATCATTGCTCTTTTCTCAGTAAGACTTGTAAGAAGAGCAGGGGAAACTGCACTGGGCACACTGAATGGGCTTCTCCTGAGTGTAGCATTTTAGGTTGGTTGCAGTTCTTTATCCCGTTGGGAACATCTAAACTGCTGAAGATTATTTCTTCCAGCTGCTATTGTTTGTGACTGGGAGTCAATGGTTTTATTTCAGATACGTTTTCCCCTTCTGCGCTGCCCATATCACTGCAACACAAGGCTAATTCAAGAATTGGTATGTGGTATCCATTCCTGGGAGGTGTATAATTCTCTTCTGGCATCCCGAGAACCATTTTTGCAAACACTTTCAGTTCATATTTTCTTTTTTTAATCAGGCAGAGACATTACAATTAAAATACCGTTAAAGTGATTCTGGCAAGTCTTGCAATAAGCATGTTTTTTAATTAAAGAAAGAACAGGGGCATGCATAAGCAGCATCAGCTAAAGGGGAAATTTTCAGCTGATATCTGCTTTAATTGAAAGGGAAAAGAAAAGGAGAAGAGACGCAGTAGCCTTTGCTTGCTTGCTGGTGTGTAAGTGGCTTCATCCCAGGTTGCTAAGCTTAGGTGTTCTGTGCTTGATTAATTAGTATCCAGCCAGAGAGTCCATTGTTTTTGCCCCTTATCCTTAAAGCCTGATTTATGCCTCACATTCTCCATGAATATGTGAGGACTCCGACTTCTATTTCCTGAGCTGCTAGTGGATAGGATTATGGAGCGTGGACTGAGCTCTTGGGGGCTCTCGTTTGCCAGCCAAATTGATTTTCCGCCTCTCTGGCCGGGGACAAGCCCACCTCGAAGGCTTCCCAGGCTCTGCTCCAGTGGATCAGGCACGAGTCTAATCTGGATCTTGCCAACAAAGGAAACCGTGTGGCGTGCACCCCATCACGATGCACGCTTCGGGCTGTGGCCTCCTTGCCTAATGCTGCTCTCTCCTGCTCTTCCTCACCTCCTCGTAGCTTCCATTCTGAAAGCAGCACGGTACAGCGAGTATAGTGTCATAGCCCACAACGTCCCACATCGCAGCTAGCTCCCCCTTATCAAGGCATAGTAGTATCTGCGCACCCTAAATGCGCAGTCCCCTGTCATTCTCTAGAAGTGCTAATCACAGACGCCCCTGACTATCCATTTGACAAGTCAACAGTTGAAACGTTGTGATATATAGGCTGCTAAATTATTTACAAAAAATATTCTGAATGAAGGTTAGTCACTGTAAGTAAATAAATTGGGTAGTTTTCCTCTCCCGATTCACGTCGTTCAAGGTTTGAGAAGACAGATGATCTAGTTTGGCGACAGACGTCATCTAATTAATGGGGGACCTCGGATCCTTTTTTGAGTTTTGCATCAATCTCAGTCTCCTCTGCTTATTGACTCTTGAGTTCATTATTTATTTAGCTTCTCCCCAACACTCACCTCTTCACCAAAAACGCTATCACTGTGAGCCGTTACTCCCTTAATCCTGCTAAAATACGGCATATAACATTTCGCATCCACATTACCACCTTCACAGCTCTTAAAACATTCCCCAGAGTCCATGCCTTTGCAACCTTCTGATTACTCGAATCTATTTAAATCTTATTATTCTAGGTTTTATGTGGGTATGTGATAGACCTTCCCCCCTCTGTCCTTTTGCCCCCCCCTTCTGTTTTCAGTCTACTTAGCCTCTGTGGGAGACTTCATTTACTTCCAGAGCTTAAAGTTGTATTTATTCAACAATACTATTTCCTATGGCTCAGGTACTGCTGTAGGCACAGAGACTATGGCTGTGGATAAAGCTAGTAAAAAAATTTTCCTCTTTCTTTTATAAGGAAAGAAACAAATAAGGAAATGAATTATGTTTTTTTTATTATACTTCCTACTTCCACAGAACAAAATTCAGCCTGGTTTGAGATGGGCAGGAACCCATACTGAGGAAGGGTCACTAGGGGACTCTGGACACATCATGGGTAAATGCTTCAAGATGGGAGGAGGAGGCAAAATGGTCAATGCAACAGGAACACTTGGTCAAGAAGGGAGTAAAGGAGACTGAGCCAGAGAAGACTGATATAGAAGGGTCTAGAAAGCTTTGAGAGTAATGGGGATGAGTGTAGGATTTTAACATAAACGTGGATCATATGGTTTCCATTAAGAGGACAAGCTCTTCCAATATTACTTCAGGACTGAGACAAAAGTGACCTAGACTTTAGGAGTGTATATACAGGTAGTGAGAAATAGCCAGACTAGGAGGGTAATTTAAAGATGCGATGTATAAAATCTCCTGAGGGGTTGGTTTTGGGGAAAGAATGAAAGTTGAGTCTAGTGTTGTGGGACTCAGCAACCGGATAGGATTAACTAGATTTCTGAGGTAAGGGGAGTTTGGGTTTTGAATTGTTGAGTTTAAAAGGTAATTGGACATTCAAGTAGAGATATTGAAAATAAAGATGGGTATATAAATTGAGTTGAGGGCCGAGATTATTAGGCTTGGAGATCAATGTTTGGGAATTATCTATAACTAGATACATGGATTTTTTTTAAACCCTTGAGTTAAAGGGGGACAAAGAAGGTGGTGTACATACGATGCTAAGAAAAGTGGCCAGAGGGCTGGGTCTTGGGACACATGAAGTGTCTTAGGTTGGGATGACCAGAAAAATCAACTACCAGGGATATAGATGCCTGGGAAACAGGAGGAAGCCTAGTGTAATGGCGCTTTAAAGCCAGCACCTGGGAGGCAGAGGCAGGTGGATCGCTGTGAGTTCAAGGCCAGCCTTGTCTACACAGTGAGTTCCTGGACAGCCAAGATTGCATTATGAGAAGGAAAGGAAGAAGGAAGGAGGAGGAAAACCAGGGCCAGGCAGTACGGGGCAGGTGAGGAGAAGGAGTTCCAGGACATAGTAAATTACAAGGTAATCAAAGATGGAGACCGATATGAATGAAGTTTGTGACCTTGACAGCAACAGTATGGTAGAGCAGCGAGGCAAAGGTCCAGCTGGAGGTGGGGATTATACAAGAGAGAGGAATGGAAGAATTGAAGATAAGGAAAGTCAGCTCTTTCAAAGACTATTGGTTTTAGTAAAAATAGGTTAAAATTTTTTTCTTGTAAGGAAGTCATCTTTAAAGCTGTGTATCTGTTTTCCTTATAAAACAAAGCAAATGATTTTGTGGTCATTACAGATGATGATTGATTATACAGTTAGCCAAAAGTTTGTTTTAGTGTTCGTATTTTTTTTTTCTTCAAACATCAGCTAGCTGCTAAAAGTCTCTTTTACTTCCCCTTCAAAGAAATAAGAGAGGTTTGATGGAAATGAGTGGTTACATGTAAAAGATGTGTTCGTTTATGTATTTAGAGGGGAAGCGACTGTAATGATGGTTGATTGATTTTTATAAAATTACCCAAGACCACTTGTGAAGATACAGTCCGCTTTCATTCAAGTCATAACAAGCAATTTTAGGGTCATACCAAAAGGCTGATTTCAGCCCTGCTCTTTATTTTAGCTCTAAGAAATGGGGACAGACTCTAAAGTAGAGACATAACATCCTCCTACTGCCCTCCCGTGTTCAAGTCGGCTTCCCGTGAAGCAGCCCGTTCTAGATTGATTGCAAGTTGATTCTGTGAGGATGGAAATTCTGTGGCTTTTGCACAGGCTTAGAGAAAGTATCAACCTTAGGTTCTTTCCACAGGAAGGCTTTCTCTTTGGGTGCCACAGAATTATCTTATATACAAAAAACTGAATTTTTTCGTAAACTTCCTCCACTGCGTATCTTTCTGTTCGCTGCTACTGTTGAAGCAAGGGGATGCTTTTTAGCAGTGTTTATGATGTTGTGTTCATTATTTCATTTAGTCTTAGCTCTTTCAACACAAAGCAGTTCTTTCTTTGGACCAAACTCTTCTCCCTTCATTAGCATCCTTATTAGGTCCTGTCAGTAAATGATGTTTACCGATGTTTCAAATTCTCTACCAATTTGTTTCAATGTGTTTAAAACTGTGCTTAATCTTATAACGGGCAGAGCCCGGCTTATGTATTTAGCCACTAATCCTTGTAATCTGTTAGATATCCCTTTTGGAAAGAGGGGAGGATATCTCCATTAACAAAATAAAAATAAACCGCGTAGAAACAGGCTACAGGCAAACTTACTTAGGTTAACATGTTTTCACTTAAATACAGCTCTGAGAACAACTTCACTTAATTAAAATGTTGCCAGGAAATATTTGTGGAAAGAGGTAAAATACCGGAGTTGTTTTCTAGTAGCCCTGGGTTCTAATTCTGAGCTTTTACTTCTCTTAGTTAAAAGAAAAGCAAGCTTCTCTAAGCCGATTCTACTATGTGAAACACAGAAAGGGGTGGTTATTTCACGAGCTAATTTTCAAAGGTTATTTCAAATAAACTGCCCAATGAGTTTGGCCTATAGTAAGTATTTAATAAATATCTGCTACTTCTTTTTTTTTAATTCTTTGCTTTTGGAGTAAGTAAGTTGTGCTAGAACATATTTTCATTATAATATACATGGGAAAAATAATAAAACCTGATTCTAAATGTAATCAAAGCCTAAAACGATTTCTACAGTCTTATTTGAAGGTTGATTCTAAATGAACTATACCACAGTTAATCTCAGAAAAACCTGGCTTCTTGTCTTCATTACTATCAAATGAACATATATACACATTCTTAAAAGATGATTAAAAATTTGTTCTCTATAGGAGTCTCCTGGCTTCACCTAGTTTTTGACTGTGGGTTTTTGCATCTGCTCCTATTAAGTGCTGCACGCTGCCTCTCTGATGACATTTGATCATCTATGAGTATGACAGAATATCATTAGGAATCATTTCATTGGCTTTTTTTTTTGCCAGTTGCATTTGGCTCTTTCCTGGGTGTGGGCTGACCAGCTTCTGGTTCTTGGCCATCATGAAATGTCAGGTGTGTGGGTCTCAAGTTGGAGCAGTCATTAGCTGGCCAGTCACTCCCTCTGGCCACTTGCACTGGCCTCTTCCACAAATCCTGCTTCCTCATTACTCCAACCTATTTTGCAGGCAGGACACATGATAGGTCGAGTGTTTTGGCTGTGTTGATGATGCAGTCTCACATCTGGGAGCCTTGTCTGGTTCTATAGGATGTCCAGTTTCAGCTCTGTATCCCCCAAACTAGGAGACTTTACTGAGGTCATTCTCATAGATTCCAGGGAGTTTCCACTGCACTAGGTTTCTACATCTCCCACCCCCAAGTTCATCCTCCCCCTCTACAATTCCAGTCATCTCTCCTAGTACTCTTTTTTTCATTCACTGTTTTACCTGGACCCCCCTGTTTCCGTTCCCATGCACCCCAGGCCAGTGAAAAATCTTTTCTATTTCCCTTTCCCAGGGGGATCCAGTCATGACCTCTTGAGCCTGCCTTGTTACTTAGCTTCTCTCTGTCTGTGGATTATGAGTAACCTTTAATTAACAGCTAATATCCACTTATGAGTGAGTACACATCATGATTGTCTTCTGGGTCTGGGTTACCTTTCTCTGGTTAACTTTTTTCTAGTTCCATTCATTTGCCTTCACAGTCATGATGTTACTGTTTTTAACAGCTGAGTACTACTCCACTGTACAAATGTGCATTTTCATTATCCGTTCTTCAGTTGAGGGACATCTAAGTTGTTCCCAGGTGATTATGAAGAAAGCAGATACAAACATAGTTGAACAAGTGTCTTTGTGGTAGGATAGCAAGTCCTTTGGGTATATGCTAGTTTGAAAGAAAATACCACCAAAGGGAATGGCGCTAATGGAAGGTGTGGTCTTGATGGAGTAGGTGTGGTCTTGTTATAGGAAGTGCGTCACTGTGAAGGTGGGCTTTGAAGTTTCATATATGCTCAATCCATGCACAGAGAGATTAAACACTTCTTGTTGCCAGCAAAGTCAAGTGTAGGGCACTCAGCTACTTCTCCAGCACCATGTCTGCCTGGATGCCATTATGTCACATAATGATGATAATGGACTAAAACTCTGAAAATGTAGGTCCACTCCAATTAAATGTTTTTTTTTTATTATAATAGTTGCTGTGTTTATGGCATCTCTTCACATCAATGAAAAGCCTAATTAAGACAATGCCCAAGAGTGGAATAGCAGCTAGGTCTTGAGGTAGAGCAAGTGCCAATTTCCTAAGGAACTGCCACATTGATTTCCTTGTGGCTGTACAAGTTTGCTCTCTTACCAGCAATGTACAAGTGTTCCTCTTGCCCCATATCCTTGCCAGCATGAGCAGTCACTTATATTTATGATCTTAGCCAGCCTGACAGGTGCAAGATGGAATCTCAAAGTAGTTTTATTTGCATTTCCCCGATGGCTAAGGATGTTGAACATGTGTCTCAGCCATTTGAGATTTCTCTATGGAGACTTCTGTTTAGGTCTGGACCTCATTTTTAATAGGATTATTTGGTTTGTTGATGTCTAGTTTCTTGAATTCATTATATAGTTTAGATATTAGCTCTCTGTCAGAGGTGGAGTTGGTGGAAATACTTTCCCATTCTGTAGTCCGCCATTTTTGTCCTATCGACAGTGTCTTTTTGCCTTTCCCCAACTTTTTAATATCATGACTTGCTGTCTATTGATTGGAACCAGAGGGGGTCAAGGACACCATGCAAATACAGCTTACAGAATCAACTAAGCAGGGTTCACGGATACTGAAGAGATAATCACAGACCCTGTATGAGTCTGAGCTAGGGTCTCTGAATGTGCATTAGGTTGGCATAACTTGGTGTTCCTGTGGGACTCCTGTGTGGGAGTGTGGGTATTGCTGATGCTTTTGCTATGCTTGGGTCTCTTTTCCTCCTTCCGTGTTGCCCCCTTCACCCTTGATAGGACGGTTTGTGTTTAACCTTATTGTAATTTGTTAAGCCATGTTCAGTTGATATCCCTGGGAGTCTCTCCTTCTCTCTCTCTATTTGAAAGCAAACAGAGGAGGAGTGGATCTAGGAGGAGGGAAGTTTGGGGTTTGGGAGGAGTGGAGGTAGTGTGGTCTAAATGTAATATATGTAAAGAATAAATCTGCCATCTATCACTGCACAAAATAATAGGCTTTCTTGAGTCAATTCCATGGATACTTCTGATGTACTTGCATCACATCCAGGCCCTCCTAAGCCCTCTTTTTATATTCCTTTCACCTTCCCACCAGACTCCGTCCTCTTTCCAAATCTGACTACATTATTATTTGGCAGATTTTAGATATGAATGGTGGAGGAAGGAGTCTTAGAGGAAACAAAAGGATATTATAATAACACATAGTCACAAGACCAAGTCATGAGATCTCATAAATGGGTCACAAATTTGGAAGCCATCCAGTTCAGTCTAGTTATAGGTGAGAATATGTACTGAGAGGAGGGATGCTTTTAAAGTAGCATATTATTTTAAAGCCACAGATCATAATGGGAGAAGATGACTGACATGACTAGATGACAAGAAAAAGACAAACACCAATAAAAAGCAGCAAAAAGTAATCAAGAAAATAAACCTGATATCCTGACAGGTCTCATCTCTTGTATGGTCTACTAATGCCAAGTGAGTATATTCTTGCTTTAAATAAGGTTGATCTACTATATTAAAATCTACTTGCTGAGGCTCCTTATGTATTTAGTTAAAATCTTTTCAATGAGAATGCAAAAACCAAGGGATGCTGTATGGTCCTTATAGTTGGGTATCAAATGTTCTAGAGTTAAAAGGATCTAGCAGGTGCATGGTTCTCCCCTCTACTTTGCAATTGAGAAAACTGAACTGTTCCTAATTAATGAAACTGCAGGCTGAGGATCAATCAGATGCATCTAACAGGACTGGAGCATGACCTTCAATATTTGCTCATCAAGGTCAGTTCTGATTCACTGACTCTTTACAGTGGGAAGTCCTGCCATGCAATTTGTGGTCCCTCAGTCAAATGTAATTAGTGAGGATATGAGTGATGTGAGTAAAACATTTTTAGTTGATGCCATTATATGAACTGCATCATAGGGTTCATTTCTTCTTTTTTGTTCACAATGGAGTTCAGATTCATTATTAACATTTCTAGTGTGATGACGATGACTGGAAAAATTAATATCATGGTTGCAATGGGTCTTTTAGAAGCTTGGTAAGCAGAGGGCTACTGTTCTTCAGCACTAGGCCCAGGGATTCCTAAAGGGGAGATTCTTTGCTTTTAAGACAGTTTTTTTTTCTGTCTTGTATGGTCTACACAGGATATAGATTGGTGTGGAATGTCTTCCTGTATGTATAAATATATTTCATCACTGTTGGTTAATAAAGAAGCTGATTTGACCATAGCCAGGCAGAGTGGAACCAGGCAGGAAATCCAAGCAAAGATACAGGGAAAAAGAAGGGGGAGTCTGAGAGTTGCCAGCAGCTACTGGAAAAGCAACATGTGAAGTAATGCCGCAGTTAAGTGACAATACACAGATTGATAGAAATGGGTTAATTTAAGAAGTAAAAGCTAGTTAGTAATAAGCCTGAGTCATCGGCCAAAAAGTTTTAATTAATATTAAGCCTCAGAGTGGATATTAAGGAACTGGAGGGTGGGAGAGAAACCTCCAATTACAATAGTTCAAGAGAGAAGTCAATACTAACAGCAGTGAGCCATTGAAAGTCAATGGTTAGGTAGTGTCGAGGCCATTTTCTAAAGTGAGTGGACATTAACAGTAGTTGGGAAATAAAGGTGGGAAGTATAAAGTAACAGACACTTGCAATGAGTGGCCATCAGTATGAACATTACTTTAATGAATTTCATCTTAATTCCCCAGAGAAACTCCCTTGAATACTTTATAAAATGATGAATTAGATGCCTAGGCCAAGTCTGTCTAAAGTATTTCTGAACAGAAGAAGTGTAGGAGTTCTTGTCCATGTAGACATCTTATGACTGTTTCTGATGGTGGCGTGTGGATTGGGATTTGGGACTGAAGACTAGAAAGTGTTATGATGATAGCCAAAAATGCTGGAGAGAAAGGTCAGAGAAATAGTCTCTGCATTTGACAGCTGGTCAAACATTTCTTGATCATTATCTCTGCATTAAGATGAAGGTGAAGAAAAATAACCACAGGCATCTTAGCTCTTTTTGTTTCTCCTTTTCTTCATTGTTAACTACCTCCAGTTGTTGTTTCTGGAAAGCAACTTAAATGCATGAATTAGTGTACTGAACTCAAGACAAAGTTTAGCTAGTGAAGAGTCTTTGTTGCGTACATCCCCTTGCCAACATCTCCCTTGTAAAAGTAGGATCTGCACTTTGAGACATTTCTAACATCTTTCTCTCTCTACATTTATTTTTTGCTCAATTTACTGTGATAATATCTAACATCTCAAATAGATATATACTATCTTTTTGGAGAAAATTGAAGTAAGTATATGTTCAAATTTGCATCAGATTGTCTAAAAAGATATACCTTTATAATTATTTACTTAACAATTATATACCAAGTTCAGTTATCTATCAGCTGCTGTTACATACTTCAAATGAACAAAATTGGTCATTGCTTCCATAAAAAGTGTATTCTGGCATAGAAAGAACAGAAAATAAAGACACAAATAGGTAATATGTCTTTCAATTGCTAAAAAAAAAAATCCCACATGGTACTTGTAAGTAAAGAAAGTGTTTACCGATGTTAGAAATCTTGTTTGAGAATGTAGAGTCAAGCGTTGTCATAGAGCACTTGCCTAGCATGTACGACGTCCAATAGCAAATGGATATCTCCAACACCAAAACAAATGAACAAACAAGTAAAAACAATATCAACAAAAACATAAAGCCTAAAGCCAGACCATAAGAGCTAGCAGGCAGGCCAATATGTTTGAAGCATGAATTAGTCATCTTTTGTTAGTATAATAAGATACTTGAGGCCTGATACTTTGTAAAGAAAATTGCTTTATTTCAGCTGACATGGCCACATAGCATTGAAAAAGCTTTTGCAAATTTTCCTTCCCTGCTTTTGCATTATTTTTTCGTAGGGATATGTTTATATCTCTTTCTATGCACACTCTCCCTTCCTCCCCCTATAAAACAACAGGATTCAATCAAGGCTCTCTAATCTCTCATTTTATCTCATCTCTTTCAAAAGTCTCCACCTCCTAACACAGAAAGAAATCAGAATCAAGGCTTTTGGAGTAGAGGAGGTGGGCAGGTGGTGGGCTCAGGAGCTGGAACTCTCTTGAGAATTTAGAAAATTTAGAACATCACCAATGGAATTAATGAGATCTAAAATGCCTCCCCCTTCCCCTTTGCTCTGCATGCCTCTCAAAGCTTCAGTCTTGACTTAACGTACGACATGACACGGAGTCTTGATTGATAGGCCACTCACCTACATCCAGTGAGGAAGAACTCTGAAATTAAGGTCTGTTGACAAAAGCAAGTATGGAGGATACTGGATAACTAGCGTCCCACAAAATGCAAGGTGTTAGCTCACCGCTTCCTTTTATTGTATTTTTTTTTTTTGCCTTTAGCTCATTTTCCTCTAGCCTTGTCTCTCATGCATTGACTTTGTCACATGCTTAATTTTATAACCAAGTTTAATCTATTGTAACCTGTAAAGTCAGTGACCTCCTCAATTTCCTTAGCCAATTCTATGTTGCTGGATATTTAGATTGTTGTACAAAATAAATTATCAAAGCTGCAGCAAATAGTAATATCTTAGGAGAACTGGCTTAAAGATAAAATGTTTTCATCCTTGGGTGTCTGGCCTACCTTATGGTGCTTCTAGAATACAGTTCACTATATATTAAGTTCAACTCCCAGAAGTATATAAACAAGAGCAATTTCATCACTGCCAAAACAGGGTGAGCCTCATTCTCCTGAAGACTGACTGCCTGCTCTTTGTTTGCCAGGTGGCAAGCTGATTTTCATGGAACCAGGACCTATTGAGCTCAGAGCCCACTCCATCCTCATTACGGATGGGGGCGAGCTCCACATCGGCTCTGAGTTCAAGCCTTTCCAAGGCAAAGCTCAGCTCAAACTCTATGGAAGTTCCCACTCTACCCCCTTCTTTCCCTATGGAGTGAAGTTCCTGGCGGTGAGGAATGGAACCCTTTCCCTGCATGGTAAGTAGTAGATAACTCACAAAAGAAGGAGAAATGGCATTGTTTCTAGCAAATATGTGGGCAAGGAACAGGGATTAAATTATTTAAAAAGCCCAGGAATTTGTTGCTGAGACAGCGGGTCAATTAATACATAACATTATTTCCTTAAATAACGTATCTAATTATTACTTTCTGTCAGACTGTGCTGTGGTTATGGTTCCAATGGACTGAATAACTTTGCATACCTTCAGATGGCTTTCTCTTTCGGAGTCATTTTCCCTGTCCCATTGAGGGTGAGCTTAGCCACAGCCATCTTCTGGTTTGATGAATATGAGCAATTAGATTGCACTTCGTGCAAAAGTAAAGGCTTTACAAGCTATTGTGATTCTTTATCCATTTGTTTCTTGTCTTCCACTTGAAAATAGCCTGTCACAGGTAGGGACAATTCTTTCAACTTGGGACCCTGCATGAGGACAACATAGGCCAGAGGTGATAACAACAGTGGTGTATGTCAGTGAAGAGTAAAATCTTTTTCAAGAATGTCACTGAGATTGACATTTGGAATGATTGTTGGACTCAGTGAAAACTGACTGACAATTATTTAGAAGAAGCTGGCATTTCTCAGCAGGTAATATCCCGACATCACAAGCCAAATATGGACAACTCCTCTTCACAATTAATTGTTCAACACATGCCGAGATCAGTTATAGTTGTATCTGAAATCCCCCTACAGATGGGAATTTCAAGTTACATGATTTCCCCAGAGAAAACAGTTTCTGTGTCAAGTTTTTCTTGCTTTCTGATCATCTCATTCCATTTTGCAAATTGACTGCTTCTTCCCTTAAGACATAAGCAATTACTAAATGTGTAGGATATTGATAACAACTGGAAAATGTAAGAATTAAATGAGTGTTTTAGCAGATAATTATATACATTTGTTGTCTGGTCTTGGTCAAATACAAAGCAATACTGTGGTCTCCAGGACTGGGAGGTGACTCAATAACGTAGTATTTGCATAACATGGGTAAGAACTACAATTTCAGCAACCCCAAACAAAACTAAAGAAAATGAAAAAACCCTAGAATGTGGACCCCAGGTAGCAGCCTGATCTGAAAAGGCCTGATGTCACCAATACCAGCACTTTTGTATTGATACAACAAAAATGGAACCTACTTGTAGTAGAAAAATTGTTTTAGATGTGGGGTGGAAACTGTACTGAGGAGCCTGATATTGTCCTCTGTCCTGGTTTTGTTACAAACTGTGTAATAATCATTGTTGATACACACACACATACACACATGCACACACACACACACACACACACACACAGACACA
>NW_004949150.1:1854056-1877376 GCF_000317375.1 Microtus ochrogaster | reverse complement strand
ACACATGCACATACAAAATACTCTATGGCTTCTTCTTCATCTTACTCTAAGAGGAAGCCAAAAGTTTTTTTACAGTTTTTTTTTGGCCCTGAGCCAGATAAGTGATGGAGAAACCATTGACTTTGTAATTTTAAGTACCAATAACTTATCTGGATGGGAACTCGGAATTCCTGTCCCATGGATTCTTACTCTTTTTCTCCTGTCTTCATGGATCTGTCAGCTAAGATTCACAACTATCTTTTGCCTTTGCACAGGTTAGCTGTGGTCTCCAAGTGTTTAGTCTGCTGGTCACTTAGGCCACCTGCAGGGCTCATGGAGACTAGAATTCAAAGGAGGAAAATGAAAACTTGCTCCATGTATTTTCTCTCTATTATTTGAACTTCCATGTTCAAGTATGAATAATCAGTGAAAACATTCATAATATATCCTACATGGTTATATTTTAAAAATTCCGTGAACTTTATAAATAAAGAAATGTCAAATTAAAGAAAATCCACAGTGGCATAGCCTATGTTCAATATGGCACAGCTAAAGCTGAGTAAATGCCATTATTAATAATAAGTTTCAAACTTTTGTAAATTAAGAGGAATATCCCTAGTGTGTCTATGTGACACTCCTTGACACAGTTGGGTGTATTTCTTCTCTGCTTCCCTTTCCCATTTTCTTTTCTCCTCTTCTCTCCTTTTGTATTTTTTTTCCTTTATTTCCTCTGTGCCCCTCTTTCCTCCTCCTCCTGCTCATCTTCTCTCACCTCTCTTTGGTTTCAGCCCTGCCATAAATATTTCACTCACCCTCAAAGCCCCTCCCATGAAACATGTCACCTAATCTGCAAAGCCTGAGCATGGGATGTGGGATGATCCAATCTACACCCTCTCTGATATGATAATTCTATACTTCGTTCATCTGAAAGTCCATGAGACAAAACGATTGGCCAGTTGGGTGGGAAGATGTCCTTTTCTCACTCATGTGTCAAAGCATCAAGCCCCACGTGTCCTTCATCAATCTCTCTCACCATCTCTTACCACCTGAGGTCTGGAGTAGGTCTCCTTCAGGACCAGTGGAATACCATCATTAAAATCATTATGTTACTTCAGTGGCCTTTCTTCCCAGGGCAAAGGTGGATCTAGTTACAATCAGGGATTAGAACCAAACTACTTTTCTTTTGCTGTCAAATATTCTAAAGGGTGAGCAGCTTGATTCACTGTCTTCCACCCAGAAAGTCCCTAATGAGGCGGTATCCGCTTAGTATTCCAGGAAATATGTGGTGAGATCCACCAGCTTTAGTGTATCTCAGAGGACTAATCCAGGAAGAGTTTCTAAATCTAGCCTCCTGAATCTCATCCCCAGATTCTGATGCGGTGGTCACAGGATTGAGGAATCAATCCTCAAATTGAATATGCGTAGCAGAGGAAACCTCAGGGGGATTGATTTTGAATCAGCGACTGAACTGAGAGATTTACTGGTGCACTGGACATTGTGGGATTAGGAATAGGCTTAGGTCTGTTGGTTTTCAGTTATGATTTTGAAAAAATTAATTTCTATAAAACCAGGGTGTAAAAACAGAGTCACCATCCTACACTTAGTACGTATAAGGTGTTTTAGAGCAGTGACAATACAACTCACACTGTTAATTCTTATTGCTTTGTTCATATTCTGCTTACACATTTTTTTTCCTTTTCCATAACCACAGGGGATGGAGTGCTAGGTAGCTCATTTTAGGAAATGTTAAAGAGACAGCAATTTCTAATTGAAAATGTGGCATGTGGACCCCTCTATCCAACATTTACTCATCTTATTAATTAATAACTTTATTCATCAGCTAGAGATGACTTAGCCTTGGAGCTCATGAGAAAACAACATTCCCAGGTACCTTCTGTTCCATTCCCATCACCCAGTGGGCACCTTTAGATTTTAATCTCTCATGGTACAGTTGCTTCCCAGCACAGGACAGTCACCACCCCTAGGTGTGGTTACGATGAAATCACAGAAAACAGTCACATGGGCCCTGCGGAGCCAGAAGGCCGACACTGTCCGGCAAATGGTGTCCTTCGCAGGCTTGTTTCCTAGCGTCTAGTAGTGAGGGGATTGATGGATTCTAATTTAACTCAAGCAAGGGTCATCTAGAAACTTCCATCTGGGTCATCGTGTCAGTCACATCAGTCTCCCCAGTGCGTCCCTGCTTGTTCATTCTTCATTACTGCCCTTCGCAACCCCTCTGCTCTAGCTGATTTTCATCAGAGATTACAATTGCTAGGCAAACGGGCTTTGCTGTTCAGCGGTCACAAGGAAAGCTGGGCTTGAAAGCACTTTTCATGGCTTTGTTTGGACGCAGGAAAACAACACATGTTGGCACTCACACACACACATGCGGCAATACCTTTGTCTGTGTATTTGGGAGTGGATGAAGACAAGGTATTTTTCTATTGCAGTAGGAGTGCTGATGGCTTAGTAACTGTCACCTGCCCACCCCGATAAGTTAATATGACCAAAGAGTCCAGGGCTGGAAGTCTGTGGCTTGAGTACTTAGAGGAAATAAAGAAAACCCACTCTCGCCTTTTGCCTTGGCCACACTCTTGCCTTTTGCCTTTGCCTCTGCCAATCCAGTTTCACCACCCAAACTGAATGCCAATCAGTTGTCACTTTTCAAAGCGGTTGCGTCAGCCTGGGCAACTTGAATTTTTGACAATGTAATTACGGCTCTTGCCTCCACAGTGGGGGGCTGAGCAGGCCAGAGCGGGTTTTATTGATTGTTCAGCAGGGAAATTTATCAATGTCTCCCCTTTCATTTCTGCTTCTTCCCGGAGAAATTTGGCTGACAGATTCTTTGAAGAAAAGTAGTTTTACGGCCTTGACTGGACTTCCGCCTTTGTCCTTCTCAAGGAATTACAAGACAGAGGCATTAAATATAAATGGATATTTCTGAGGAAAACTGCTATGTGGGGACATGATTGAGCAAAATTCTAGTAAAGCTGTTATGAGTGTAATGCTTCTCTAGGAATAAAAAAGGAAGGGGCTTATTTACATAAGCAAATGGCTCATTTTCCTTGTAGAGTTTCCAGAAATCTGTATTTCAGTTCCAAGGTTTGGACAGATCCCGTATTGATGCTGCTGCTGTGGTTGCTAAGGAGGGAAGCACGATCTTTAAGCACAGTGTAGCGCTCATGGAGCAGCGCAGAGCAGTGTGTTCCTGGTCAGTGATTTTTCATACTGTGTCCCACAAAAACCACATTTCCTAAGAGAGCCCCCGGGGGCTCCATAAACAGGGGAATATTCGAGGTCAAGGAACAAAAGCTTAAGCAGCTCGAGGAATCAATTCAGTGCCTTTATCTCTACTACCTGTTTAAAGTGATATTACATTAGAAAGAATAAGAGTTTCACTGTAAAAATCGTGATTAAAAGCTCCATTAAGGGCCCATGAAGCACTTCTACTCAAGCCTGATAACTGGAGTTTAGTCTCTGGAGCTCATACAAAGACACAGAGGATTATTTGTATGGTTCATATGTATAAATACATATGACATTACTAAAATCTTTTGCTTTAATTCAAAATTTGAAAATTTAAACCCTCCCCACATCCCAGTGTTGTAAAGTTCTGTTTCCTGTTCTGGAACTAGCTCTTGTAGACCAGGCTGACCTTGAAGTCACAGAGATCTGCTTGCTTCTGCCTCCCTAGTACTGGGATTAAAGGCTTGTGCCACCACTACCTGGCACATTAGAGGTTTTTTTCTTTACCCTCTCTCCTCTTTTTTCCTCTTCCTCCCCATCTTCTGCTCCTGGGATGCTAGATTTCCTCACTTCTGTACTAAAGAGACTTTTTACCTTCTCTAGTATTTGTCACCACAGAAATGATCCTCAGCCTGTGTGGTGTATAAATCTCCACAATGGAAGAGATACAATTTTAGGGTTATCGGGGAGATAAAAACATTCTGGCCAGAACAATATTTTCCCTTCTGATCACTATCTTCATCCATATCCTGATGAACATTCTTTCTTGTACTTTAACAGAAGCGTCCAGTTAATTTTTCATATTTAAAAGCCAAGTCCTAATTTGTCCAGTTCTAAGTCTTCAGTATCCTATCCACTTAATATACCATACTCTTCCTTTAGGCCTCTGGCTCGAGGCACTCAGAGTGGTAGAAACATGGTCCACAGTTACATTACCCCCCTTATCTGCATTTTACATTATGTTGATATTGGGCAGGTAGAAGAGATAAGACGTTGATCAGGCTTTTTATTGAATTCCCTTTTTGTTGGGCATTCTCTTGGACAATCGTCAATTTAGAAGCCTTACTTGAGTATGCAGTCACTATCTCCTAACTTAATGTTGCTCTTGGATTCCATATGGAAGGTTGATTCAAACCAAACTACCACTTCCAGATCTCACTTGATCTAGAACAGTGATTTTCAACCTTCCTAATGCTGTGACTCTTTAATACAGTTTCTCATGTCATAGTGATCCTAGCCATAAAATTGTTTTTGTTGCTACTTCATAACTGTAATTTTGCTACTATTATGAATAGTAATATAAGTATCTGGTATGTGACCCTCTGAAAGGGCTCTTTAACCTCCAACACAGTTATGACTTAGACAGAGACTGAGAAACAGTGATCTAGATGACATTTGCAAATACTTTCTGATGTGGATTCCTGTGCTGTGGGCAGGTTTTTAAGTGGATTTAGTCCATCACATTGGAGTGCCAATTGTAGAAGGTGCTGTGGGCAGGCTTGCTTTTCATCCTGCTCGGCTCCCACATGACTAGCTTTATACCTGAAATAACAACACACAAATTGTATTCATTTAAACACTGCCTGGTCCATTAGCTCTAGCCTTTTACTGGATAACTCTCACATCTTGATTAACCTATTTCTATTAATGTGTATCGCCACTTGACTGTGGCTTACCGGCATGAGTGTAACCACCATCCGTCCTGGGTAGGAGAAGCATGGCGTCTGCCTGACTTTGCTTTCTTCCTCCCAGAATTCTGTTCTGTCTACTCTATCCACCTAAGGGCTGGCCTATCAAAAGGCCAAAGCAATTTCTTTATTAACCAATGAAAATAACACAGACAGATGACCCTTCTACATCAGATTCCCCTCTGTATGCTGTGAATCTTTGGTTAATTAATAAAGCTGCTTTGGCCTACTGGTAGAGCAGAATAGAGTAAAGCAGGATTTCCAAGAAGATAGTGGAGGAAAGTAAGCGGAGTCAGAGAGAAGCCATGTAGCTGCCGATGGAGATTGCCAATGGTTTGATGAGGAGAGCCAAATGTCTTTCCCCCTGTATTTTATTGTTTTAGTTAGGGTTGGAAATAAAGTTAGAAGAAATAATGAAAGATGGGAGGGGAATTTAAAGTCTAACCATTGCTACCTGTAATCATTTTCTTCTAGTCCTAAGGTCTATGCATGCTAGGCAAGAGCACTGGCACTGACCTGGATCCTTTGTCATTTTAATTTTAGTTTTGTGACAGAGAATGACTAAGTTGCAAAGGTCAGATATATAACCGGGTGTGGTGGTTTGAATAAAAATTGACCCATAGGTTTATAAGGCATAGCATTATTATGAGTTGTGGTCTTATTGGAGTAGGGTTGGCTTTGAGGTCTTAGAAGCTTAAGTCAGGCCTCGTGTGGCTCACCATCATTTCCTGTTGCCTACCTATCCGAATATAGAACTCTCAGCTCCTTCTCCAGCATCCTGTCTTCCTGCCATGATAATAATGTACCAAACCTCCAACAATGGAAGTTAGCCCCACTTAAATGTTTTCCTTTATAAGAGTTGCCATGGTCACAGTGTCATTTCACAGCAATAGAAACTCTAACCAAGGCACCTGGACTGGTCTCAAATTTGTGACCTTCTTGCCTCAGCCTTCCAAACCAGCTGGTTACTGCTGTGTGCCACTTAGTCCCAGCTGCTTCCTAACTGGCCAGCGTGAATACAGCATTGGAGTTGTAGTCAGTTGGAATGCTGTGAAGGCTCCTAGTTACATGGCTAACAGAAGTGAATTTTTTCAGAGTCCTACCTCCACCTGGAAACTGGGTAGATGACTAATTTCCTTTTAGGGTTGACAAATACTGTGTCATATGACTTTGAAAACATGACCCATATCACTAACAAAAAATAAGATGGAACTTTCTCTCTGTTTTGACCAATATTGCTTTTTTAAAATTTTACCACATTTTAAATTTGTATTTTTAAAACTATCTTTTCTCATTTTACATGCCAAATCCATTTCCTACTCCCTCCACTCCTCCTGACTTCTCCTCCCCCCCTCACCCCCTCTCAACCCCACCCACCCCACATCCAATCCTCAGAGTGGCTAAGGCTTCCCATGGGGAGTCAACAAAGTCTAGCACATTGCTTTGAGGCAGGACCAAAGTACTCCCCCTATCCTGATTATCTAGGCTGAGAAAGGTAATAATGCTTTTAAAAGGTACTACACACAACTATTTTGTACACAGTGGCAAAAACACCCCTACTGTAGTTTCTTGATAAGACAAGAATAGTGACCTCGGGCCAATGCAAATGGAAGGCTTCCCTAATTTGATAGTTTAAGCTAACGTACTTTTAAGGTCTTTTGATTTTAAGTGTTTGTATGTAAATGTATATTGCTAATTGGAAATGGGAGTTAGCTTTTCAATAACCTCAGTACAGTGGGAGCCCCACTTAGAAACACATTGTAAGGTACTTCAGGTTTCTATATATACTTGGAAGTGTTGGCATTAGTCAGGTCTCTTTTGGTTGGAAGTGACAGAAAACCCAATTCAAACAAAAAATAAGGGCATTCACTGCCTCATCTAGCTGAGAAAATGCGAGCACAGCTGTGCCCAGGTGCTCTTCTGCCATCCTTAGGACTGCCTCTCTGCAGCTCTGGGTTGGGCTTTCCCATAAGCTGCCTTCTATGGCAGTTACTTTCTACTCCTACAGAGGCAGAAACGGGGATCCTATTGCTCTGGATAGAAGACAGCTCCTCTTTCCAGGTGGCTATTTGACCCTTGAGCAAATCTCATTTGTCCCAACACATCACTTTGTTGCCTGCCCTTAGCTCTTAACCTTGCCTGATAAATATATCATGCAGGACTTATTTTTATAGTCGTTTTATTTATTCTACTGCCCCTGTCAGTAATATAAGTACATCATGGGGACAGGTGATTTTCATTATTTTTGTTATTGTTTCTGTTTCTGCTTATGATAGATCTCTATTGCCAAGAATATGGCTAACATTCAAAAAGGACCTTGGTAAATATTTGGTTCCTGAATAGCTTAATGGGAAACTTAAGAAAAAGGCTTTGAAGTGACTTTGATGGTGTTTATATCATCTACTACTTGTGTTATTGTCTCTGACAAAGGAAGAATTACCCTTATTCTCAAGTGGGTCCTTGTTGCAACAATGGTATGGAAAATCATTCAGAACTGCATGGCCTGAGGTTGAAAAAGGATGGCTTTATAAATAAGAGGTGTCTTTTCTACTATTGTGGATAATGTACAGTAAAAAAAAAAATAGACAGTCCACCTTTTAAATATTGAAATTCGTTTTTTGCTATTTTTAATGATTTTCAATTCCAAAAAGATTTAGCTGGATTGCTTGTAGTAATATATTTAAAATTTGTTTAATTTGGCTGGGTAAAATTCCAGCAGATTCACCAATCAAAACCAAAACCCTCACCACAAAGAAAAGAAAATTCAGAATTAAAATATATTGTGATGTTTAAAAATTTGATTGATTATATTTTTCAAGTGGCAATAAAAGGAAAAGGCTAATTTTTAAATAGTTTCAGGCAGAGGGTCCCAGAGCATAGTTCTAGCCTCACCTGCCTCTCTTTTGTGTAAATATTTACATATACTTATTTTTTTAAATTAAGCTATAATTATATTATTTTCTCCTTTCCTTTCTTTCTCAGACCCCTCCTATATACCCCTCCTTATACTTTCTGAGTTTTATGACCTCTTTTTCTCTAATTGTCGAAAGCATAACGATCTAAATATAGAAACAAATCCTTATGTCATACGATGTCACTTGTATATTTATTTGTTTTCAGGGTTTACCACATTGTATTGGTGTGCTCTTCTCTGGGGAAGACCATTTCTCCCGCTTCCAGCATTGTACAATTGTCTGTGGTTCTTTGTCTAGGCTTGTTTTTGTTGTTCATGTTCAGGTCTTGTTTAGGTAGCTATATTGTTGAGACTTCATGGGTATAGCTTCTCTTACAAAAGCATTTAGTATCGTAAAAGTATATCGCATATTGGCATACTAACTTAGCTGCCATTACTTACTATGCAAACATTGCTGACTAACTACTCTGGTTCTATCATAATTAATTGTTGATTTTTAAGTATGATCTAAATGTTATGGAGAAAAGATACATCAGGTAAGTTGTAACAATTATTAAACATGCAAAATAATTTTAAAAAGATTTGGTTCTAATCCAAGAAGAGAATTATCATGGGGCAATGGTGTGCCACAAAACTGTTTGTGTCTGAGCATGAAGGGGACACAAGGAGTTTCTTTTCTTCCGTACCTTTAAAACTGCAAGCAGAACGGGAGACTTCACTGCTTGCAGGATGGTCAGTTCAGCCAAGAAGGAGCAAGTCGACCTTTGGGCTTAAGAGAGCTGGCTGGGTATTTCTCTGCTTTAGAAAGAAGGTTCTAGGGAGTTACTTCCAGGACCCTTCCCGATACCGATGAGGGTGAAAGAGTAGAATCAGAAGAATGGCAATACCACATCTCTTTCTATAATTGAAGTATTGGAAAGGGAAGGAGAGCCATGACTGTCACTCAGCAAATGATGACATCCTTATTTTATGCTACAAGCAGAGTTATTGTTACGTTACAAATATCAGTTATATAGGAGCATATTCATATTCCAGGGAAGGCAAACTAGGATTGCAGTTCTCAAGTTAGAAATATACTTTCTCCTGAAAATTTAGTTATTGGTAGACTAAAAAAGCAAAATCAGTATTTGAGTCTTTCCTGTATTTCTAAATTTATTCTTTTTTATAATATTCTTCACAGATTGGTAACCCAATGTGGTAATCAGTTGTTTTGTACTAAACCATTTCATCACAGAGATTGAAAAGTCCCATGCCTAGCCATTAGCAACTGGAGACTAAGAAGAAGTGCTATGTGCAATTCCTTATTCACGTTCAAGAGCATGAGAAACAGGAAAACTGATGGCGTAAGTTATAGCTGAAGAGATGGCAGATGACTGAGCCAAATGCTGAGAGCTCATTCTGAGTCTGAAGACAAGATAAGATATAATCAGAGCCTGCATTTATGTATCAAGGAGTTTCCTGGATCTTAATTATCTCTCATTGTGGAAGGCAATTAATTTTACTGAATTGCCAAGTTTTGATTTTAATCTTACCTAGAAAATACCTTCACAGATACTCCCAGAATAGTATTTGACTGATGTCTGGGTATTCTGTAGTTCAAAGAAGTTAAAATACAAAGTTATACATTACAGTCACCAATCTTTACCCCACTTTTGACAAATGGCTATTATGTTATAGACGGCAGTCAAGGAAGACCCCTGGTGTGGCAGAATGACTCCTATTTTTCCCCAATGAGCTAGATTTTGCTTAGAAATTGAGTACTAATATTGGAAGCATGGGGACCATGGGAGAGGGTTGAAGGGGAGGGGAGAGGAAGGGAGGGAAACAGCGAAAAACTATAGCTCAATAAAATCAATAAGAAAAAAAGAGATTGATTACTTAGTCATCTTCAGTGATCAAGCTTGAACTCTAAAAGACTTTATGGGTTCAAATCCTAACACTATCAATAACTAGATGATGGAACTCAAAATGTCACCTCCTAAGTGTTTCACCTTCTGTGTGTAGAATTGTTGTTAAATATTTTTTATCGTGCTATTACATGAAACAAGGCCAATAAGACACATAAAATATAACTCAAGTCAGCAGGAATTAAACAACTAAGTATTCAATACAAGTTCATATTCTTATTCTTGTTATGTAGCTGCAATTGGATTTGGTGAAATTGCCTCATTATTAATCTAAGATGAATACAGGATTGTTAATTTTTTCTGCCAGCCAGAATCCTGATTGCCATTCTTAATACCTCTTTTATTATCGTTTTGTCCTTTACTAAGTATTATTGTTGAACAACTTGTGAATCTGTGTTCTGTACACTCCTATTATTGTCACCTTAGCTTACTTTGGTGCTAATATTGCTTTTAGTTGCTGTTCTTATAATCTCTTCAGTTCAATCTCTGCCCTGGGGCCAAGACAATCTTTTAAAAACATAATTTGTTTTTTTAAATCATGCTGATGTTTGAAACTCTTTGTAACTTCTCATTGTTCCCATGAGAAAGTACAAAATGTCTTTCTAGCTGTCATACCCTGTCTGCTGTAGATGCCACCCTCAGCTTCGGCCATCATCATTCTCCAGGCGCATCTTCTTTTAGTTTATTGACTGGTTAATATTGGTACGCTTTTACACTTGCAAGTATCAAAAGGGACTGCAGCTAGTTAAGGGAATGGGAATCTACAAAGGCAGCATCCCTCTTTCAAACAGTATCCTTCCATTCGCATCATCAAAGCACTGTTAATGGCCTGGTCATGGAGAAGGAGGAATTGGGTATTATATTCAGCATTTCTTGAAATTGGATTTTCCTTCCATCTCGGCACTTCACAGTTTTCAAAGCTGGCTCACACCCTTTCCTCTCATCTACCTCTCAGGGCTCCGTGGCGCACGAAAGGCTGGGATTAGGACTATTGCTTTCATTTTAGAAATGATGAAACAGGGCCTGGAAGGAGAGGTAACTAAAGCTTATTCTGTTTTTTTTTCCCATGGGCAGAAGAGGCATGTGAGGTCTTTCTGCTTTTTGCACATATAGCTGTATATTTACCTGTGGTAGAAAGACACACGAGGGTAAGCCTTCTTGAGCCTTATGGGTTCTCGAACAATCTTTCCAATTTAATCCTTTCAAGATACTTTGTGATCCCCAGTGGAGCATTGTTTCTACATCCCTCTATGTAATACTCTTGACAAAGTCATAAAGTACCTGTCAATGTTCTTTCTCCATTTTGTTATGCACTCTTCAGGATTTAATGTTCTTTAATGTTCTTATAATAGCAACTCTAAAGACAATTTCCTGTATAATTCTTGTCTTAGATTTGTGTTTAGAAACTCTTTCCTCTAGAAGAAACAATATGCATTTCCCTACTAAGTTCTCTGATCTTTAATAATTTTTAGTTATTTTTTTACCATTGCATATTTAAATAAGTTTAGAAGATTACGACCTATGACCAAATCTGGTCCATTCTTTGTTCTTTTAGAACAATTTTTGTTGAAGCACAGTGACCCATGTCTGTTGAGATTTTATCTATGGTGACCTTGCAGGACTGTAGCAGAATCGAGTAGTTATGCTGCAGTTAACTTGGTTGTAAACACTAGAGCTTTGAGTACCCACTTCTTTCAGAAAATGTTGCTGACCTCTGCTTTAATTCATACAGATTTTGTTGATACTGTTTGTTCACCCATTATCTGTTTTCCTCCAATGGCTAATCATTTTCTGAACACTATTCACCAATGTGATTATAATAATTTGAACATAATCCTTAATTGTATTTATGTCCCACTTGTGCTCATGAGTATTGGTTGCTTTATCTGTCAAAAAGAGGATATGGTGGTTCACACTTGAAATCTCAGCACTTGGGAGAGTGAGGCAGGAGGATACCGGGTTGGAAGCTAGTCTGAGCTACAAAATATGGGCTTGTCTCAAAAGAATAAATATGAGTGTGGAGACTGGACAGATGTGTTTAAATGGTAGATCTTGAGATGTGCACATTAATCTAAATTTTTTAAATATTTATTTATTATTTATTATGTATACAATAGTCTATCTGTGTGTATGCCGAAGGCCAGAAGAGGGCACCAGACCTTATTACAGATGGTTGTGAGCCACCATGTGGTTGCTGGAAATTGAACTCAGGACCTTTGGAAGAGCAGGCAATGCTCTTAACCACTGAGCCATCTCTCCAGCCCCACATTATTCTAAATTATCCAGGTAGAAATCAGTAATCATAGTGGCAATTATAAGGTTATAGGAGAGAAGCTGGAGGAGAAGGGAAAGTGATGATGGGAATGGATATAAGTGATGTGTTTTAAATATGGACAAATGAGTTATAAGTCGAATACTGCACATGACCATTGGAAATTATAAATACCATGGAGTTCTATTTTCTTCTCAGAATTTATAAAATGAAGCAACAATGACAACCCTCCTTTGTTTCAGTGGAATTACCTTCAGAATTCTGATTTTTAAAGCTATGAGATTAAAAACTGTGTTCCCCGTGTTGGGCTATAGCTTTTGCCTTGTGTGGTTACCGCCATTTGTGCTTCTTTTCCAAATGACCAGTGCTGGGTGGGTTGCCAGTGCCTTGGATCACTTTAAGGATGATGTTTTTTCAGAGACATGTTGTATGTTGGAGAATATGGATCTGACAGAGTTTGATATCATGCTGGATATACATGACCTGGAAACCATGACAAATGAGCGTGTGACTTATTAGATGGCACTTGTGACATTTTGCTCCTATGCCGCATCTCTTTGCTCTGATAAGAAGCCTGCTTCCTCAGACTATGTGTCTAGTTGGCCATCTTTCAGAAATTTGAACAGAAACCAATCAGATTTCCCTTTTCCTTTTTAAACCCCTTTCCCCAGGTCTGGTCCTCCAAACCAATTACTCCCTTATAGATAAGCAGTGAAAAGAACATATCTGAAGAAGTTGGAGAACCTTATTCTACTTTAAGTTAATCTAATAGAAGATGCTTTGTCATTAAACAATAACAGCATAAGTCCCAAATCCTGCCTTGACTCTCCCCAGCACAGGCTCTCTTACTCTAGCTGCCCTTCCTCCTTGTCTTTCTATCCCACAACTTGGAACTAACCTGAAGAAGGCAGATGCACAAGAAAACAGGAGAAACTGGTCACAAAGTTGAGAAATAAGGAGCATAACAGAATATCAGTTGTCAGGCTGTGCCAGGAGAATAGGGTGGAGTGAGCGGTGCATACAGGTTAATGTAAAGAGTTAAAAATGAAAAACAAGATCTGAAAGAGAAGGCAGTCTACAGTCAGCCCAACCTGAACACATTTAAGTGCATCTGCAAGAGAAGGCAGTCTTTGATCAAAGAGATCAAACATCTTATTGGATAGATGAAGCCACAAAACAGAGAAGAGGGAGTGAGGGTGGGGTGTACTTCTCTGTGGAAGGCCAGCACTAAAGCCCTAGTTATAATCATTATTTTTTAATGAAAGAACACATTTCAAAGGAAAGATATGTGCAGAATTAGAGTATTGCTAAAACATACAATTTTGCTAACATGTAAATACAAAAAGGAGTAAAAAAGACATACATTAATATGTCATAGAAGATTATGAGCTATTTCATTACTTTTCTCAGCTCAGTATTTGTACTTTAAAAATGACGTGCTTATTTTTTTCTAAATATAAATTTTATTCAAAGTTCTTCCTCTTAATCCTCACTGACATTCTAATTGGTGGCATAAACCTACCCATATTCTTACCAAAATGATTATCCAAATAATGCTGCATATGAATTTGACATAGCTTGGGAACAGCAGGTAAAAGAGGGTTTTTGTGACATTTCACAGCAACCATGTAGGATTTGTGTGTCTGATTGAAAGATGTTTCAAAGACATTTTGTGGTTGAATCCTGGTTGCTGGTAGAAGTGGCTGAAACCTTCATAGGAGATAATATAAAGGTCCAGGTATTTCTGATGATATCACTATATACTGTTTCTTTTATGGTGCTTGCTTTGAATCAAAGTAGAAAAGCTATAATTTTTTTTTTTTTTTGCACAGAGAAAGCTATCTTTTCTCTTATCCTTGCAGAGGACTAGAACTAATTTTACTATCTTCACACCATGGTTAGCTTTATTAAAAACTCTTGTGGCAAAAGAACAGCAGAGCTCTTAGCACTGGGAGAGACTTAGTCTTCACTCCATTTCAATGCATTTTGGACACGTTGACTGATCTGCCGTGGTTGCAGATAGCTGGTAAGCATAGTCAGAGTGTTTATCTGGCTTACCTTTCTCTTTCCTGCAGGTGCATCCTCCCTTCTCCCTCATGACCACTGGAAATGAGCCAGTAACAATGCAGAAGGCTCACAGTGGACATATGGCACAGAGATGCTTATGCCCTACCAAGGTTTGCCTTAATATAAAGGAGACATTATAAAGTGATTCTCACAGACAGAAGGAATGGTACAGGAAAAAAATAGTTTGGGTGCTCACTTTATCTGGGCAAATTTGGCTCATTCTTCAAAACTCAGCATAGTTAATAGTATTACTCTTTTGGGAAACATTTTCAGCACCAGCCAACCCTTTCCTTGTGGGGGATTCTGTGTTTGTGCAGTGGTCAATTCTGGGTGTCCTTTTATTGTAAGCTTAGCATGATACACCTTTGATATTCGTTTGTGTATTTCTCACACTGAGAGTTAGCATTGGGGAAAAGAATCTTTCTGTTTATGTTTGCCTTCACAGCGACAGACCAACAAGGAAGGAAAGGAAACATTTAGTGTTATATTATGAGAAAGATGCATGCAGAAATTAGGGGGAAACAGCTTGTGTATAATTGAGAACGTTTATAGTTGATCTTTTTTCCTGTTTCTGTTATGATGTGAACATTGTTTTAACAGGTGAACTCTATCTGTCTGTCTATGTATGTATCTATGTATCTACCTATCTACTATCTATCTATCTATCTATCTATCTATCTATCTATCTATCTATCTATCTATCTATCTGTCATCTATCTATCTATCATCTACATATCACCTAGTATATCTTCCTTATTTCTTTTTCCTTCTCCATTTCCCTCCCTCCCTTCTTCCTTCCTTCCTTCCTTCCTTTTTTCTCTCTCTCTCTGTCTCTCTCTCTACCCCCTTTCCATCTTTTTTGAAGCCTTGTCAGTTATTCACTTAGTTTAAAGATTTAAGTCCTATAAAACAAACAGAGGACAATTAGTGAGTTTTAAGTGTGTCAATCCATGAAGGTTATTTTCTTTCTTCCCATGCCAATTTGGTAAAAGTGGTTCTCCGGGGCTGCATAATTACAGATGAATGACAGCGAATTGCTTGGACAATAATTGGTAGGAAGTACAATTATGAGAAGTCATTAGTGGGAGAAAATGAATAGTTGGTTGCTTAGCAGGTCAACATTGAAAGCCCAGTGTGGTTAGACATTGTATTAAATTACAGGCTTCATCATTTAAGTATATTTATAAATCACTGATCTTTGTAAGCCGTATTTTTACATAACCTTTGATTTGCGGTACAGTACAGGAGCTTCCCAATGTGGGTTTTAGGAGTTCAATGAAGAAAACAGTGCACATTTGAAGTGTGTGGTGCTCTATTGGCCAGGGGCTCAGCTGACCTACCTTGCACAAATAGCATTTACAAAGTAATACATATGGTGTTTAGAGAAGCCAATCTAATTCTGTATAGTTAATATATGGTTCTATCAGAGGCAGAGAACTGTGTTACCCATCTAGTTCCTTGGTCCCAGACTTAGAAGTCCCAGGTTCAGAATTCAGAGTTAATATCTCATTGCTTTGTAATCATGTCCAGGAGGAATTGTGGTTTTCTATCAATAAAATCTATTAAAACAATAATAACATTAATAATAAAAAACTAAAAAGGAAATCACAGCAATGATATATTCGCCCTTTCTTCAGAAAGAAAAATAATTACTCAGCATCGTGCCTTTTCTTTTTGGTTTCTGTGACAAGCACCACAGTCAAAAGCAACTTGTGGAAGAAAGGATTAATTTTGTTGTAATTCCAGGACACAACCCATCCTTTGCCACAATCAAGTCAGGAACAATGCAGGAACCAGGAAGCAGGGACTGACTCAGCGACACAGAGGAAAGTTGCTTACTGGCTTGTTCCCTCTGACTTGTGCTCAGTCTGCTTTTTATACAGCCTAAGAATTACCTGTTCAGGGTTGGCAACTATGTACATTGGACTGGGCCCTCTCAAATCAATCAATGACAAGAAAATCCACAGGCCAACCTAATGAAGGCAATCCTCCAATTGAGACTCCCATTGTAACTCTGGTCTGTGTCTAAGGGACAGCTGAAATTCCCAAGGAGAAAGAAAATTTAGGATTATTCTAATTCTTCAATAAATGTATTATTTTATGCTTGTTATATATTGCATATAGCATGTTCACTCACGTATATGTTTGCTGTACTTTATAAGTAATTGCTTAGAAGACAACATTTAGAACAGATATTTTAGGTACTGTGAATTGAATGCTAACCTTGTGTCCAGTTGTGTTTGGAATGGGACATCCATAAATGAGAAACAAAGTAGAAACTGTGAATTCATGGTGCCACCTGCTGATGTGGGTGATAAGGTTCTAACAGCTGTAATAACTACAGAATGATTTAGTGATGATAAAAGTGGCACTGGCTATAGGTTAGTAACTGTCTTGGCTTCCCGAGGCCCCCTTGGATCTAATCAGCTTGTAGATATTTCATTGGTGATGACAAAAATTGTATTGGCTGCCTCCTCAAGCTCTCAGAACATGCGCTTTTCCCCCACACTCCCACCTGCTTAAGGGTGTACTTGTTATGAACGGCATGTGAAGCCAGCAAATGAATTTGTCGACTGTGCTCACCATAAGGCACCTTTCATGCCAGTTTCCTCTTGCTTTGGATGTCTTTGTCATTGCTTTATTTCAGGAGTGTGAGATACCCCTGCTGTTGTTAGCTACCCTAAGAATACTGGACATGGGCTGGAGAGATGGCTCAGTGGTTAAGAGCATTGCCCACTCTTCCAAAGGTCCTGAGTTCAATTCCCAGCAACCACATGGTGGCTCACAACCATCTGTAATGAGGTCTGGTGCCCTCTTCTGGCCTTTAGCCAAACAGACAAAATATTGTATACATAATAAATAAATAAATATTTTTTTAAAAAAGAATACCGGACATAAGTGTCCAAGGGTGGACATTTTGCCATCCAGTCAAACTCCAAGGTGTGGGAGAGTTCTCTCTGCATAATAAAGCATAGTGAGGCACTTTTCATGGCACAGAGTCTAAACTATGCCTTTCAAAGTAGACATTCAAAGTTTGAGGTGCTTGCTTCCCTATATCTTATTTGAAAATATAATATGCATATATTATAAACATATACATGTATATATCACACATGCTATATTGATGCCACACACTAAATATAGTGAGACATATATGTCATATGTGATATATACACACACATATAAGCATATACATGTATATAACACACGTTTATGTGCATACACACATACTCATACACACATGTATATGTTTTCTGAGCATCTACTATGTGCCAGACACTATGAATGACCTTGGTATTGTTATAATGAACAAAATATGTACTGCTTTTGCTGCTGTGTTTAGTGGGTGAGACAGACTGCAGCACTAGAGATCCAGTTAGAGTTGTGTCAAGTGCTAGCTAGTAGACAGAAGAGAAGTGTGGTAATGTGTAGGCTGAGGCCACTCGTTTATTTCCCAGCTGCGCTGACCCAAACTATGCACACAGAAGCTGTATTGATGACAACACTGCTTGGCCAATGATTCTAGCATATTCCTAACAAGCTCTTACATCTTAAATTAACCCATTCCTATTATTTATATTTACCACCAGGTTTGTGGCCTACTGGCCAGGTTCTAACTGGTGGCTTGCGTCTTTCCTCTCTGGCAGTTATGTGGCATCTCACTGACTTTGTCTACTCTCTCTCTCTGTATCTCTTCCAGTCTGGCTATATTCTGTTAAGGCACTGGCTGAAAGCATCTTCTTTGTTAACCAATGGTATGCAGAGGGCAAGGCAATTCCACATCAGTAACGTGACAAATTACTACACAGAGCTCAAATATCCAGTATGTCTTCGAGTCTTGCTTTATGGTCAACAATAATCACTCTAAAGAATGCAGCATGTTGTCCCCCAGAGAACCTCAGGTGGAGAACATAAGATATAAAACGCTCTTGAGAGCCCTTTAATATTCATCTTAGGCTCAGTATGGATATGTGTAGTCTATATGGGTAGAGAAGGGCTCAGATCTGGGACATGTTGTGTCATAACTGTAATCCTTGTTTTTCTTATTTGCTCCTTTATACTGTTGCATTCTCTCGTACAAAACAATCCACATAAATGGGCTACCCACTACTCAGTTTTGATTATGCAGAGTTAAAAACCCCAGATGTGCTCACTAATTGCTCCATCAAATATCCTATGTTACTCTAAGGAGTATGTAGGAAGAGGTAAAGAGTAGCAGGTAGCTGAAGTGCTCTCTGAAACTCCATGGAAAAGTTAGGCAGTGATCTCTTTCAGATGGGTTTGTGCTAGGAAAATCGCAGGGGATGAAGCTGACAATGAGGGAGAGGCAGATAATGCTATTAAATCAAACCAGGTTAGGAGATGAATTTCTTGGGATAGAAACGTCCTTATGAAGTCAGAAACTATAGAGCAGGGTCTACTGGGAGAGAAATAGGGAGTTAAGGAAAGAGTTTGACACTTTGTTAGTGGGGTCAAAAAGAGGGACTACAGGTGAGCCAGCAAAGAGATTGGTCGAAAGTGATTCAGCAAAATCTTTCATAAGCATGTGATAAGAAATTATTAGAATAAGATCAATCTGCAGAAGGTCTAGCTTAATTGATTGTTGTAATAATCATTCTGACATCTTGAGTTTGAATGATTGTAGCTCACAAACAGGTTGATATCTGCTGTAGATGAAAGTAAGAGGCTGGGACTCAGAATGTGTCCTGGTTTTGTATCTTAGTCATACACGGAGAGAATACTTTTGTAAAGAGAGTAAGTGTTATGAAGTAATTTTGCTTCATTGAAAGACTGTCAATACAGTACGTTAAACCTCTGAATTGCTAGCCCCAATTAAACGTTTTCTTTTATAAACATTCCTGTGGTCATGGTGTCTCTTCCCAGCAATAGAAACCCTAACTAAGCCCTCATTAGAAAAGCTTCCTCATGAGGAGATAGAAACTAATACAGTGGTCCACAACAGGGCAATGTGTAGAGAGTGAGCAACCTTGGAACGCTCAGCCCTTAATGGGATGTCTCCATCAAATCCCTCCCTTCCGGGCTCAGGGAACTCTGAGGAAGACGGGGTGCAAAGACTGTAAGAGCCAAAGAGTATGGGAGATAACAAGAAAACTGTCTTCCAGACACTAAGTAAATATTAGTGTCACAGAAAGCATACATAAAATCCATACAAGTCTAAATCAGATGGGGCCCAGTGCTGAAAGCCAACATGAAAGCCAGTCCCTGTTTCTAACCCAGAAGCTATCAACAATTGATAACAATGTGCTAAAAAATATTTTCTTTAATGGCATCTCTCTGGGTATACAAGCCACACTAAAGAGTAGAAATCCTGGCCACCAGTAAATGACCAACATGAAATGAACCCAATGTTATTTTGTTATGTAAAAAGATTATTTTTATAATTATATCACAAAACAGAAAATTTATAATTATAATTTAAAATTGCAATAATTTTTGTAATTTCAAAAAGGAAAGACTGTCAATATTTGAAAGGACATGAATTTATATCAATAGTTAGATATGCACTTTAAAATTCCCTGGGTTTCTTTGTTTATCTTGACTTGACCAGTATTTATTTTTGGTTGTGAGCCTAGTCTTTAATGACTGAGCCATCTCTCCAGCCTTTGATCATTGCTTGTAAAAATGATTAGCTGAGAAATATGCCTTGTTGTCTTCACTTTTGGTCCTTTTTGATACAAGCAACAAACATCACAATGTGATCGTGTTCTATCTTTGATACATAGCCTTGTATGTAGCCAATAAAGAACAGGTTAGAGAAATTCACACATATGTATATACAAATAAATAAACTTTATTTCATTTTCTTATTCCCAAGGGTTAAGATATACAAACAAGGAATAAAATTAAAATTATTTTCTTTTGGGGATGATTTATGCCTTAATTTCCACCTGCCCTATAATTAGAAATTTTGAACTCTGTAAATGTTTTTTAAGATAAAATTATTGCCTTGGTAAACTTCAGAAATTACATCATTAACCCAAGGACCTTTCTCAGCCTAGAACAACATGGT
Organism: Microtus ochrogaster; assembly: GCF_000317375.1. Classification (NCBI taxonomy): domain Eukaryota; kingdom Metazoa; phylum Chordata; class Mammalia; order Rodentia; family Cricetidae; genus Microtus; species Microtus ochrogaster. Next base: position 1,857,272 of record NW_004949150.1, on the reverse strand, counting down.
TGGTACAAGTGTCTGTGCACACACAGACAAATAAATAAAGAGGAAAGTTTAAAATAATTTGAAAATGATTTATTGTCAGCAACCCCCGCAGTTAGGAATTCAAGTATTATTACTTTACTTCAGTGCAGCTGGGGAGGACAGCAACTTGCTGTGGGCTAAAGGTAAATGATGATCTATTGCGGAGGAGGAAGGGGGATGAACTGAGGAAAAGGGGAAGGAGTGGGGAGTAAGCAATGCATTTTCTCAACTATCGCTTCACATAATGCCTTTAAAAATTTGGCTTGACCTCTCTTGGAAAATCCCAGTGTAAATGGTGAAGTAAATGACGTTCTTAAATCTTTGATAGTTAAGGGCATATGGGCTTGGTATGGGGAGTGTGATCAGGGTATGCGAGTGCTGTGCACACTAAGCTATGTTGAGTCACAAGTCTTCCTGCTTCAGCTGCTTGATAGTCTGATTCCAGACGCAGTCAGTTTTCATTCAAAGGGATCAATAAACACACAAAGTCCTAGAATGACTTTTCTAAAGCAACCTACTCTGCTCACAGCATTTGTGGGTGGGTTAAACCTTTTGTGTTGTAAATGAATTATGGATTCCTAAAGTAGAATAAAACACCTACTTTCTCACTTCTAAAATAAGAGTGAAGTAAAAGCTCATTTTTCTAAACACAAAGTGATACAGGGAAGGAAAGAATAAACCCTGATGTCTGTCCTTGATACTTCATTAACCTGCATCTCATTAAATCATCCTAAACCCCATGCTGGACGTTTGTCTACTTCTCGGTGTAACTGAGAAAACTGAAGCCCCCCTAGATGTTCTTCTCGATGTTAAGATTAGCTCCCACGTCAATTTTATCTAGTGGCAGCACCTATGTTTTCCCTCTCATTTCTCTCTCGTTGGCTGCTTGTACAAGCGCCTCCTATAAAATGGTATTTTTATTGACAACCAAAGTATTGAAACAAGTTTCCTCTCAACTTTAGGTGCAGTTCCAGAAGTGACCGTCACCTCTCTTCGAGGCACTGCGTGCGCAGGAGACACAACTTTGGTTCTGGAGGAAGCTGTGGACTGGCGCCCTGGGGATGAGGCTGTCATCATCAGTGGGATGAGTGTTGAAGGCACCGGATCAATGGAAGAGGTTGTTGTTGTGGAAACTGTGCACAATGCACAACTCCGTCTCAGGACTCCCTTGAGGTACTCAAATTTCAGCTTGGATGGGTTTACAGTGGGGGAAGGTGAGGTCTGCACAAATTGGCCTCTGGACATTTGTCTCTTGATGAGATATGTTAGTGTTAAATAGGGCTGGACACCTGGAAAACAAAATAGTAAAGCTTGGATGTTATGAAGATGAAGATTTCTTGAATGCTTTCTTTAGGGGGACCCTAGAATTTCTGCCTTGGAACATGGTCAGTATGTAATTCTCAATACTGTACACAGTGTGTTTTACACATGTATATAGGATTCATTCTTGGGTATTTGAGTTTCTGAAGAAATAGACACTCCCCAAAGAAGAATCTATTTACTCTTTCTGATAAGATATAGAATGATGTTCTCAAGTGCATCTTCCACTCTTGTTCTTTTTTTTTTTTTCAGATATTCTTACAACATCACAGAGAACTGGGTAGCTGGAAAGAATCCTATTTTGAAGGCTACTGTGGCTCTTCTCAGCAGGAACATCGTCATCCAAGGAAATCTTACTCTGGAGAGAGTAAAGCGCCTCCATTCCTGCCAGGAGGCCAATGCTGCTGAAGGTATAAATGCAGATCGGTGGAAAACCCAAAGAGTGAATAAGTTTTCTCACTGCCTAGCAATATGTGGTGGGGCCATGGTTGGTCTTTTGCATTAGAACACACTGTTCGTCTTTGAATGTCTGTATCCCCCTGTACTTTTTCAGAATCCTCTTGACGATTTGTCACTTCATCTCTTTTCCCACTTATAGATGAAAGAAATAGACAAAAGGCAAAGGAAATAGTTTAATGATTTGGCTCTGGGAAGACTTGTGTTAACAAATTAAACCTGGATAGTTGGGATGTCATAATGATTTCTTTAATCCCAGGCTTCTCCCAAGATTCTCAAGAAAACCATGATTCCAGAATCATAGGCTTGGGCAGTTCATTCTCACTGATTAGATTTGTACCTCCTCTCTTTGGAGGTTTGTTTTCCAAGTGACCTAGTGTATACTCTAGGTAAAGGAGTAAAGGAGCCAATTTATCTTCTGGTAGAATAGCAGGCACTGAATCACACTGATGTGCCTATTAAACATCTATTTCAGGGATGGTTAGTTTAGGAGGTTATGTTTTGGTTTCCCAGACTGTAGATTATGAGGCTTTCACATGCTGTGAAGATATCATTTGTCAACTTTGGTCCAGGATGCTGTGGGTGTCAAGGATGACTTGCAGGCATGAGCCGTGGATGGATGATGAGGCTTTTACTGTGATTGGAAGTGGAGAAGGTTTGGGGATAGGGGCATAGTGGTGAATAGAAGTTTAATTTTGCACACATTGAAACTGAGAGGGCAGGCCAGCAACTGAGCAGAGATGTCTGACAGTATCTGGACCCTGACAGAAATATCAAGGCTAGAGTTAAAGATTTCAGAGATGTGTACACAGAGGTGCAGTTATACACAGTGTTGGGATATAAGGGATTATTAATCGTGGAGAATGAGCATGACCTCACTCTTTTCCATTCGAAGTCATCAACTAACCAATATGTAATTTGAAAAGAAGAAAAAAAATGTTTGGATAAAAGTGGGTTAGAACTGATTGCCACCTTCAAAATTTCACCAAATCAGGATCACAGTTGTGCCAAAACATAAAACACACATCGTCTCTTCATTTACTGCTTATAGGTCAATTCTTTGAAGGATTAGACTTTGTAATTCACCAGACAGTGACTCATTATTTTGAACTACTGCCCCCTCTTTTGCTGGTTATTGAGTTATTAATATTAACCACAGTGCAGCAATACAGAAGGCCATGTATGTGAGCTGATTAATCTTTGTTATCAGTCTGACAGAACCTCCTGTCACCTGCAAAGAAGTGGCCTCATTTAAAAAAACTACTAACATTGGATAAACCTTTGGTCATTTCTGTGAGAGACTGTCTTGACCGCAGATTGACTGGGGATAGATTAGCCCACTGTGGGCAGCACCATGTCTATGGTGGGTGAGTCTGGGCTATAGAAGAAGGGTACCTGAGTATGAACTGGAGAACAAGCTGG